>NC_134486.1:206206263-206506263 GCF_040206685.1 Ascaphus truei | reverse complement strand
TGCCTGTTATTTGTATATCTTGTGTGTTCACCTTCAATAAGGAATAAATTATATTTTATCATATCTAGTCGTGTTCAGTTCAACCCAGGTATTTTGGTGTATATTATATCTTGTCATAAAGTTACCGTGACAATGTTCACTAAAAGGTTCTTTACTATATCATCACATGGAGGCATATAGCCACTTAAAAGTTATTCTGATACAGTATATGGTGATATTGATTGCATGAGGTGGTTTCTGGAGACTCATTGTAATATCCCACAGCAATATTATACTGGTGTATGTATTTAACATTGGAATATCAACATCATTCATGGTATATATTATACACTGCTTTTGTTTTTCTTCATTCACATATTGCATTGCAATATTTCACCTGTACTTGCACTAGTGCCAAGGAGGCCCATTTCTTCGAACATTTCTAGAAAGGATTTGAACAATCCTAGTGTGAGGAATCAGGGAACATGTCCCTTGCGGCGAGTTCCCTCCTCTCTTTCCAGAAGTACCGCAGATGCTGCTGCCTCCGCTCCCTTCTCCCCGCTCCAGTTACAGAGCGCGCGCGCACCCGCTCTTCATATACTACTGCCATGGAGCTCGGCTCCACCTCCTCGGACGCGCCGCGCCTCCTCCACGCGCGGCGTGCACGCGTGACGTCGCGCAACGATCCCCAGCTGCGCGTCAAGCCCTAATGAGAACCCTCATTGTCTCCTGCACCTATCCCGGTCTCCGCTGGGGCCGCGCCCCCAGGACCGTCTTAACGTATGAACACGCTGGGCAGTTGCCCGGGGGCCCCACAGCATAGGGGAGCCCCACGCGCCTGACCCATGTGTGCTGACCAATGCTCTCCCCTCGCCCGGCACCCCGGCTAGCTCATTAGGGTTGCCAGGTGTCCAGTATTGAACCGGACAGGCCGGTATTTGGTTCCCCTGTCTGGTAAAATATGAGAGATAATACCGGGCATGGGATAGAGCAGGGCTGCTGCTGCTAGGGGGCTGGGCAGCTTCTGATTGGTTGCTGCTGTGTAATTCAGCCAATTAGGAGGTGGCAGGAGCCTGGGGGTGGGGCCAAAGAGTAGAGGAAAAGCATGCAGCAGAGAGGTGAAGCTGTGTCTGTGTGTCTCAGTGTCCTGCCTGTGTCTGTGTGTCTCAGTGTGTGTCTGTCTATCTGTGTCCTGCCTGTGTCTGTGTGTCTCAGTGTGTGTATCTGTGTGTGAGTGTATGTGTGTGTGTCAGTGTGTGTGTGTGTGAGTGTATGTGTGTCTGTCTTTCTGTCTGTGTCCTGTTTCCTGTCTGTATATGTGTGTGCCTCAGTGTGTGTGTTTGAGTGAGTGTGTGAGTGAGCGAATGTCTCATCTAATCTTTAGCTTATATTCCACCAAATATTCAAAAGCTGTGTACATCTCATTAAAATGGTAAGTAGTTATTGGTGTTAATCAATTTTTTTTAATTCTTGCACATATTTACATATTGTTAATCATAAATGACAACAATCTTGGAAATGTATGTTATTATCTTACAAATCATATATTTTTAAAAATATAAATGAAAGGTTTTCATGAGATATGTTGTGTCCCCATACATTTCGTTATTACAATTTATGTATGTGTCTGTATCTCTTATTAAGGGTTAGTTTAACCTCTGGTTTGCTAGTAAAACTGAATTACTGTGTCGCGAAATGATGCATGTCTAAAAAGTGTGTCACCAACATGAAAAGTTTGGAAAGCTCTGCTCTAGCTTCTTCTCCTGGCCAATTTGCTTCTGCTGTTTTTCCGCTCTAACTGTAAAAACTGTATTTATGCCACCTTAGCCAAATCATGATGGGCCATGTGTCCTATCAGTACAGACGTTCCAAAATGGGTTCCCACTTTTCCCGTACACCAGGTGGCTGTCCCCTCATCCTTAACCGTTATTGTGAAAAATCTCTAAACTCTTGATTTTAGGCTTGATGTAACAGCAAGAGTAGGCGTCTGATGCTGATGTGTGACTGAAAAATAGAGGGAGCTGGTGGTGTGAATAATTAATAGGAGTCAATGTTCCCTTTCTGTATACAAATGTATTGCCAACAGACTCTTTTTTTTGGCAATTCATTTGTATACTGCAAGCAGCTGCTGACTCCTATTAATTGTTCTTTATGGGTTTTTCTAGCTTAACTGGGACTAAGTGATAAATATATTTTACTATGCTGCTGGAATAATATAAAATTGTTTTTAGCACTTTGTGATGCCTCTTGAGTGCTATTACATACAGTAGACACTTCTCTCTTTGATTCTGATGCATTAATTTTGCCTAGTAGCACCATTTAGGATTAACATTTAGCTACAATACTTTTGTGTGATCCTATTTTTCAGAGAACTGAAAGTTGAAAAGCAATCCCTTTTGCTCAAATAATATATCCCACGTGGTCAGATGAGGATATGAATATAACCCACGTGGTCATATAAGGATATGAATATAATCCATATGGTCAGATTAGGAAATGAATATAACCCACATGGGCATGTGACAATATAAACCACTGATTGTGTATTCTTTTTGTAAATTCTCTTTTTATTTAATCACACAAAGCATTCAGACAAATACAGCAAGTCATAATATAAACAATTGAAACTTTTGGGTGAAGGTACCAATTAAGTAACACGAAAAGAAAAATACAGATGAATTCCAGATAATTTACAGATACGAACATCAAATGTAAAACAAATTAATCTAAAGATACAAATAGAATAACTAAAAAAAGAAACATAAATAAAACTAAAATTAAAGCAGCAATACTACTTTCCACTTTTGTTCTGTCTTATTTTTTATATGTTAAACATGTGACAATATATGCATCAACTTGGGAGTATTTCTAGTGAAACCTATGCAGTCCACAACTCCCTTTAGATTAGCATGTCTCTCCAAACATATATCTTGATATGTGCAGATATACAAAAAGTCTTATAAAAGAAAGTCTTATCTGTTTCTTGTAGTTGGAGGGGAAGTCTTCTCTGTTCCTGGGTTGCTGCCTTTTCCTCAGGCTATATCAGCATTCAGGTTTAGAGGTACTTTCCCCTGTGTCTTGCTGGCAGAGTGCAGGCTCAAGACATCTGTTCCTATGGTCAGTCCCACAACTTGTGAGACTCAGGGAAAATCTCACTTCCTGTCTCAAAGGCAGGCTTTTCTAACAAACCTAATCAGCCAGGTGGTGTTGGTTAATTGACTACCAGCAGTTAACCACCACACTGCTGGATTAGAGGCACATTTCCTGAACAGGGATAAATCCCCTGTTACATACCTCCCTTGTTTGTGGGAAGCTCGGGCTTGCCACGGCCAAAGCCCATCCTTCCACTCTCATTCGAGATATCTCTGTGACTTGAATGAGAGTGGATGGAGGAAGAGAACCCTCAGTCCCACTGGGATTGGAGCCCTTTCTCCAGTTTATTCGTGTCTCCTCCCAAAGGTGCTTGAGATCAGCACTCCTCAGTCGCTCGAGGAGGACTTTTTCCAAGTATAGTCTTTTTACTGCGTGTGCGGTCATGAGATTTCCCTTGCGTCGGGTGCTCCTCTTATTGTAGGCAGACTGTATGGCAACAGTTGCAGAGCGTTTAAAAACAGCCCTTTAAGTTTTCCGCTCTTTAAGCTGCCTCTCTGCACTTTTTCCACTCAATGGAATTGCTAGTTCAGCTTCTTTGGGATTGAGATGCAATTCCACATCCACGTCCAGAGAATGTCCCATCTTTTCAGCTTCATCAGCTAAGGATTCTTCTGGTTTCGATTCAGCACGTGTACCTTTTTTTGTTGCCTGTTGGGTGGCTGAAGGTTTTGCTAGTGCTTGTTTAGGTGGTTCAAATTTTGCAACCTTGTTTTTCAGACGAGCGGTATTCCCAGCTCTCACTGTACCCTTGTCTTCATGGGTTTTTGTGGCTGTGGGATACTGACGCTTGGTCAGGATCAATACTTGTCCTTGTAGAACTGTAATCTCATCCGCGAGAGATCCCTGTTTTTTGAGTGCGTCTTGCAAGTCTCTTCTCAGGGAATTTATCTGCACACTTTGCTTTCTCTGAGCTTGCTTCCACATTTTCATTGTATTGTGAAGTACTGTGAATTTCTTTGCTCGGGCCACAGTTTCTTGTCTCAGTTTCTGGACCTTCTTGTGCTCCCTCTTGTGCCGAGTCACCTGGGCTCTAAGCTTGGCCTCTAGCGATGCTTTGGTGATGCTCAGGGTAGCCTTAAGTATCTCATGCTGCTTTGCGGGGACATACTGGGTAATCAGACGTTCCTGCAGCACTTTTACTTCTTTAGCAGCCTGCAGATTGTCTTCCAGCAGAGTTTGCTGCTTCTCCTCGGCCTTCTGGAGGTGTGTACGCAGACCTTGCAGTTGGTTCTGCAGTCGGTGCTCTGCTTCAAACTTCTCATCTTCCAAAAGTTTATTTATTTCTTTAAGCTCGTGCAGCTTTTCATTCTTTTCATTGACGTAGTCGGTCAAATGAGAATTTTCTTCTTTCAGTTTTAAGTTTTCTCTTTTTTCAGTCTCTGTACTATTCAGGGGTTCCTTGCAGTCCACCTTCCATTTTTGCACATCTGCTTGGAGGCGGGCTGTCTCCTGGCATGAGACTTCCATCTCCAGGTTTAGGTTCTGAAGCTCCTTCTGAGAGACTTTGAGATCTAAGTTAAGATGGAGGATAGTTTTCTTTGAAATGTCCAACTCCTCAGTGAGACTGTGAAGTTCCTTTCTGGAGACTTCCAGTTCTGTGCGGCAGCTGTTGATCTCATAATGTGAGGCATCCAGTGCTCTGCGGAGTGTCTGAACCTCCTTCTGAGATACGTCCACCTCTATCCGGATACTGTTGACCTCCGGTTGTGAGGCATTCAGCTCTACGCGAAGAGTGTGAACCTCTTGCTGAAAGACTGTCATCTCCTTCAGTGCCTCCTCATACTTCCGCTTCAGCTTAGCCATCATTTTATCAGATTGGCTCTGCTTTTCATCCATGGCGGAAATAGTAGCATTTGCAGTATCTAGCTCAGTCTTGAGATCGTCCAATTCTGTCCTGGCCGAAGAGTACATTGTGAGCACATAATTCTGTAGCTTCACGTTATTTTTCAGTAGCTCTGCGTAATCATCTTTCTTCAGTTTTAATTGTTCACGGAGTATATCACAGTCATGCCTGGCATTTTTCAGGGCATCTCCAGGGCTGGTCAAGGGATCAACACTCACTGGTTCCGGCTCCGCTTCCCTGGGATGGTTGGTTGAGGGTTCCTCACTGTTGGCACCGGCCAGACACTTCTTTGGGGTACACGACTTCTGCCTTGGGCCCTCTGGATATTCGGTTATCCGTGGGACGAATTCTCCATTTTCTCTAGGCTGCAGGGCATCTCGGTCCCCATTTTTCTCCACAGGATCTGCGGACGTGTCTGTTCCTTCCACAGTAAGTGAAGACCCGCTTTTCTTTTTCTTTTTCCGCATTTTTGTTTTGGATGGCTCCGTCCCATCGGGAATACTGGGGTCTCCTTCTTTATTTGATACTTCAGCAGCTTCATTATATACACCAGGCTTTTCTTGCAGTTGCTTTAGCTGACAGAAATATTTGGTGATCCGCTGCTCCCGCTCTTTCTCCTGCCGATCATATTCGTCATCATAGAGAGCGGTCTTTTCGGTTCGTGCCGAGTTTAGGCACCCCCACCATTCTTGGGGTGTTTTGTGGGTGTGACTCGGTTCGGGTTCCCCATAAGAGATGTCTTCCTCTTTATTGGACTGGAAAGGCCACTCTTCCGTGGGGTACGGTTAATTACAGGAACTCTGCATCTTGTCCTTCATTTTGGGGCTATCAGGTGTAATTTTCTTCCTGACCTCAGGAGGCGCTATTACAGCTGTTGCCACTGTATTTGCTAGAACCCCAATTGTGGTAGTCCTACAGGTGGGCATATTTTCCTTGTAGAGGTCGTTGCTCTCGCAGGCATCTCTGTAGACTTTTTTCTTTTTCTTTCCTTGGGTAAGTTTTACAATATCAGCAGTGCTGTGCACGCATTCTCTCATTAGGTATACTGGATGTGCATTTGCTAGGTAAACACTTCTTTTTGCTTTACACCATTTACTTGCTAGGTGCAATCCCTCTGCTTCAGCCAAATAATGTGGTTTTCTGCTTGAGTTCAGTAATTTTCAGTCTCAACTTCGGGTATTATTGCATACACTCTTCACACTTTGGGTGCCTGTTTTACTCCTAAGATTCATAGACAGACTTTACTTGCAGAAAAAAAAAATATATTCTTTGCAGTGGAATATTTCTTTCCCGGCAGGGCGACTCAAAACTCAGCAATTGGCTTTGGGATACCTTTTACACAGCTCAGCAATTCCTTTTTCCCCGGTAGGGCAATTTTACCCTCAGCACTTGTTTACTGAAAATTCCCCTGCTTCAGCACAGTCTTGCATCAATTTTCACACTTTTCTGCATATACTCCATTCACAGCTGGTAGTCCTATGTGGTGTGGCAGCCTTTACGTGCAGAATCAGTACCGCTCGTGGGTCACCATCTGTATTCACTGCTTCAGCGAAAACAACAAACGCCTATCCCTTTTAAGGGCTAACTTACTTCTTGAACCCTGACTATGGCTGGAAGGCAAAACCCCTATTTCAATGACCATATTACACTTTATTGTGATAGGCAAGTAAGGTTTACCTGCTTCAGCAGTCTCTCTCTCTCCTCTTGGGATTGGGGAAAAGAGTCCATCTGTGGTTTTCTTCAGTGCAGTGTAGATTTCCTGCCTGGATGTGTATCCCTTTAATTCTGGTCTCTGCTGCATGAGATCCTTTGTTTATGTTGCTCAGGCTGTTTGTAGGCAAAAAGCACAAAAAAAATTCACAGGCAATCTCCGGGGCACCTTTTAACTTCAAGGGCCACCTCTCGTCCCACTTCTGACGACAATATGTAAGAGGTCATGTGCAGAGGTATGCAATGGAGACTTTTTAAGGTGAAATTAAATAAGGCTTTTATTGCGCCTGTTTCTTTAACACAAGAAAATCATCCAAACATATGCAAATAAGGGGTCAAACAAAGCTTCTGTTCCACTTGGGAGTATTTCTAGTGAAACCTATGCAGTCCACAACTCCCTTTAGATTAGCACGTCTCTCAGCCCCAAACATATATCTTGATATGTGCAGATATACAAAAGTCTTATAAAGGAAAGTCTTATCTGTTTCTTGTAGTTGGAGGGGAAGTCTTCTCTGTTCCTGGGTTGCTGCCTTTTCCTCAGGCTATATCAGCATTCAGGTTTAAAGGTACTTTCCCCTGTGTCTTGCTGGCAGCGTGCAGGCTCAAGACATCTGTTCCTATAGTCAGTCCCACAACTTGTGAGACTCAGGAAAAATCTCACTTCCTGTCTCAAAGGCAGGCTTTTCTAACAAACCTAATCAGCCAGGTGGTGTTGGTTAATTGACTACCAGCAGTTAACCACCACAGTGCTGGATTAGAGGCTCATTTCCTGAACAGGGATAAATCCCCTGTTACAGGTCCGTTTACCCGTGGCTCCTCCGGGAGGTGCACCAGGATTTGGGCTCCCCTTTGAGAGGTCCCTCCATAGGACCCTCTACAGTCTCATTGATAATTTCTTGTACAGTCTATTGGCTAACTTTGGATTGTTCTGGCTCACTGTCCAGTTGTGTGGCCAGTAACTATGGTTCATCGTCTCCCACCTGTGGAATGGAGAGAAGGTGGTTACGGTTCCAGACCCTTACCTGACCATCCTTGTCTTTTATACGGTAGACTGGGAGGCCTGGCATCTGGGACTCGACCTCGAACACACCGTCACTCCAACGGTCAGTGTTGTGTTTCCCAGCAATCCCTAGGTTGCGGAGAAGCACGGCATCTCCAGGTCGGATTTCACGGTTTCTGACCTTGTGGTCATAGCGCCTCTTGTTGTTGGCTTTGAGTAGGGCAGCGGACTTCTAAGCTTGCTGATAAGCCTGTTGCAGGTTTTCCTGAAGCCTTTGCACGTATTTGAAGTGCGTTGCATTGTGTATCCCGTCTGTTGACACTCGCAGATGTACATCCACCGGCAGCCTGGATTCTCGCCCATACTTAAGGAAGTATGGGGAGAATCCCGTGGACTCGTGTCGGGTACAATTGTATGCATGTACTAGTGCTTACACATGTCTGCTCCACTCTGTCTTCTGAGCGCCTTCCAAAGTGCCGAGCATGTTCAGCAACGTCCTGTTGAATCGCTCCGGCAGAGCGTCACCCTCCGGATTGTACGGAGTTGTCCAATACTTGGTGATGCCCAGAATTTTGAGAAGCTCCCGGATCAACTTGCTTTCAAAATCCCTGCCTTGGTCGTAGTGAAGGTGGTTGGGTAGACCATAATGCACAAAGTACCTTTCCCATAGTATCTTCGCCACCGTGATGGCCTCCTGGTCTTTGGTTGGAAAGGCCTGCGCATATCGTGTGTAATGGTCTGTGACGACCAGCATGTTGTAGATCCCTTGGGCGTCAGGCTCGATGCACAAGAAATCCATGTACTCCAAGTCCGTGAGGCCCGAGCTTTTCAGGTGAGCCATTGGTGTGGCTCGGGTAGGAAGCATTTTTTCGTTGAATACATCTGGAACACCGCAGACAGTGTCGTTCTACTGACTCACATATTTTTGGCCAAAAGAACCGGTCTCTGATGACTTCAAAGGTCTTTTCCACACCGAGATATCCATGCTCATCGTGCAAGGCTTTCAGAACCATATATTGTAAGTTCCTTGCAAGAACCAGTTGTCTTCTACCTGGGTGATTGTGGTATTTCACCACCCGATAGAGTAGCCCATCGTTGATCTCGAACTTATCTGCTTTTCGCATGAGAATGGCGACCATGTCACTGGGAGCACGTTTCAGAATGGCAGGCTTGTTTTTCTGGACGGCCTGGCGGATAATGCCAGCCACTTGGTCCCTTATCTGTACCATATCGCCCCACGCGATGATCTTATCTGGAGTGATGTTCATCCCATTGGGGTCACAGTAAGCAGCTGTGATAGCCTTAGATTGGCATCCCAAGGAATCGGCCACCCTCAGTTCTTAGAAGGCCACTTTACCTCCTATGATAGCCGCCATGTTGCACATGACTCGCATCCCTGGTCCAGGGATCTCCTCCCAGAGGTCATCGTCTGGAGTGGCAGTTAGTCCTGGTTTTTGGGATAGAGCATCGACTCCTATGTTCAGAGGCCCCGGTTTATATTTCAGGGTAAATTTGTAGTTTGATAAGGCCGCCAACCATTGATTGCCGGTAGCATCCAACTTGGCGGTGGTCAATATGTAAGTGAGCGGATTGTTTTCCGTCCTTACTTCAAAAGTGACGCCATAGAGGTAATCATGGAGTTTATCCACAATTGCCCATTTAAGAGCAAGGAACTCCAGCTTGTGTACTGGGTAGTTCTGCTCGCTGGGAGTCAGACTATGGCTGATGTAGGCTACTGGTCATAGTCCAGCTTGTGTACTGGGTATTTCTGGTGCAGGGCGGCACCCAAGCCGTTTAGACTTGCGTCTACGTGGAGAATGTAGGGCTGTTTTGGGCTGGCATAAACGAGAACCGGTGCTTCTATTAGGCTATTCTTCAGGCCGATGAATGCCTTTTCACAGGCGTCCGTCCACTTATCATTGAATGGTAGTCTTACAGAGGTGGCTTTCCTCGGGGTATATCTTGAGAAGATTGTTAAGGACCTTTGCCTTGCTGGAATACCCCTTCACGAAACAGCAATAGTACCCGCAGAATCCTAGAAAGGAGCTCCATAACATTTTCGGGTCTTGGCCAGTTCACCACGGATTCAACTTTGGCGGGGTCGGTCGCATTCCATTTGCGGACACTATATGTCCCACGTCTTTCACTGAGGTGCAGCATAATCGATATTTGTCCAAGGACAGCTTCAAGCCTTCTTGGCCCAATCGATCCAGCACTTTTAGTAGCCGTTCTTCGTGTTCCTCCAGAGTCTTTCCAAAAACAATGATATCGTCCAGGTATCCTAAACTTTCCCATGGGTTCATGTCACCGATAGTCTTCTCCATAAAACGCTGGAATGTTGAGGGGGCACTAAAAATGCCTTGGGGCATGCGGGTGAATTGGTAGAAGCCAAGGGAACATACGAATGCCGTCTTCTCTTGGTCTTCTTCACTCATTGGTACCTGATAGTACACAGATCTCAAGTCTAATACACTGAACCACTGGCTTCCCGACAGCTCGTTGAGAATGTCTTCAATTAGCGGAAGGGTGTACTGATCAGGTACTGTATGGTTGTTCAGGGTCCGATAGTCGACACACAATTGAACCGACCCATTCTTCTTCCGCGCCACCATGATCGGTGAAGTGTAGGGGCTACGAGATTCGGTTACAATGCACACCATCTTCATCTCTTGTAAGATGTCATTCACGTCCTCCACAACTCGGGGAGCGAAGCGACGGGGCCTTTCCCGAAAGGGTGTAGTATCACTTAACCATATGGTGTGTTGGGCACTTCGGCTGCAGCCAACATCCATTTTGCTCATGGAGAATACTTCCCTTCGTTCTTCCAACTTGGCCGTTAGCTGATCCTTCCACTCAGCAGTCAGGGTGGATTGCCCGAAGTCGAATGCCAGTTCATTTGGTTGATCTGGTATAGCCGCGGCATTCACCTGAGTAGCCATTGTCTCGACGGGGTTAACGGGGTATATCCTACCCAACCGTTGTCCTTGGTCGAGGGGCATGGGGTAAGGAGAAATGTATTGAACGAACACCTTGACCTTCCCGGGTAGTTTGGACTTCCATTCTCGGATCTCGGGAACAAGCCGGTAACCTCGATTGGCATCTACTTCTGGTATGCTTTCTAGGGAGAAGAGATGGTCGGCCTCGTGTCGTTCTGGATTGCCACACGCAGCGTACATAACCTCCATTCCCCCTGGTGGAATTATGGTCAATCCCTTGGTGTGATTGGACAATTCACCGTAGTCATCTTCGTCTGAACTCCGATAGCACTCTTCCTTCAGGCTTGGCTGTATTTGTAGAGACGACGGGTAGTTCTACGGCTTCTTGTAAATATGCTTTGAACACTGCCCGTACCACATCTCTATTGGTCCCCAGTATGAGCAGGGAGCTTGGGTGCTCTTGAGGCTCCGGGCATATCAGAGCCTCCACCTCCATGCCGTGAGCCTTTCCAGTGTTCAGCTGTATTATTTCCAGGCGAACCTTCACCACACTATCAATGGGGTAGTCCTTCTTGCTGAGTCATCATAGCTTCATCTTTTCCGCTGGCTGCAAGGGCAGGTGGATAAGATGTTGGTCATAGAATGGGCGCTATACAATGGTCACTTGGGATCCAGTATCTAACAGAGTTGTGGCATATACACCGTCTACGAGGATGCGTATGATGGCGGCTGGTCCCACACGACTGTAAGCATCCGATGGGGAGGTTTCATCGGGGCTTGGCATGGGTGTGCCCTTTAAAGATGGGGAGGAGGTTTCTGCAGACTGGACATTGCAGATCATGGCCTTAGGGTGGAACGTTGGGACCTTGCTGGGCTCCGAGCAGTTATTAGAGTAGTGGCCCTTTTGGCCGCAATTGTAGCAGATTATGTCACCCTGATTCACCTTTGCTCTTCGGACAGGAGATTCTCTCTTGGTGACCTGAACGTGTCAGTAGGCACCTTGGGAGCAAGGTGGTCCTCTTCACTTTCAGTGTCCATGGCTTTTGAGGTCGACGTCCCTTTGAGCTCGTCCATGAGGTACTCCTTGGTGATAGTAGCAGACCTTTCCCTTTTTACAGTCTCTAGGTGGTTTGGACAGATGCAGCCGTAGGCTACTCTCTTGGGCTTGCACTCTATCCATCAGGTCTTCAAAGTTTAGAGACTGGTCCATTGAGAGGGTGCAACTGACGCGTATAGCAACCGGGTGCATAGGCAAAGTGCCCCGCAGAAGTTGCTGGATGCGCAGACCGCTTTACAGCGTCGGAGCAGGTCAACTCAGGGAGCACTTGTCCTGCATGATACTTCCACTCTTTGAAGTCTGCTTCGCCAAGAGGTGTAGGCCAGGTCCCAGAGAAAGCCTTGAGTTTACGATATTGGTGAGACTGGGATGACTGAGTAAGAGCGTCCATTAATTGCGGTAACGTTACCCCCCTGCTGAGTTCCCTGAGGACAAGGGTGGATGAAATTCTGGCCTTAGGCTAGGGGTGAATTCCAGACAGGCCCGGTGTTCTCTTGTAGTGTAGGACAGTCGCAGGGCCTCGGTTCGGAGGGGTGCTTCAAGTGGGGTCCGGGACTGAAAATCACTCTGGGTAGGAGAGGATCTGAGTAAAGTAGGGAGCACCCCATGAGTTAAGTGTCATACTTCCCAGGAGTGTGGGAAGGACGTGGAGTTTCAGCTTGGTAGGGCACTCTGTAGAAGGTTTTAGGACTAGAAGTCGCCCTTGGCAGTGACAGTTCAGGAAACATGTTCGGGCAGCCCGGGGGGCAGAGCTCCCGGAAAGTGTAAGGCCCTGCGAGTATCATCCTCACGTACCTCATGGCGGGTTGCCAGGATGAGGATGTGCCAGTGAAAAGTGGGGTCCCACTTCCAACCAATCTGCCGGACGTTGGCGAACCCTGGGAGGGGCCCAAGTCTGTTCATGACTTTCTGAGGGGTGGTGTCAAATGGCACGTCCCCCACCGCGACCATGTGGCGGGGCGACTCATTGAGCTCCAAGGCCCAGTCACGGACTTGTTGCTTGGTTGGGGAGAACATGCTGTCAATTTTTGAGCAAGCAAATTTTACTGCTGAGTAGGGCATCCCAGGTCTGAGATCTCAGCAGCGCCTCCAAATGTAATGCAATTTCCCCCCCTCACCCCCTGTGGCTACATTATGTGTGATGCAATGCAATACCTGTGGCTCACAGGAAACCCAAGCCTCCCTTGCTGGGAACCAGCGGTGTACCTGAGTTGATGCTTAGTAGCGCCTCCACCTATAATGGGATTCTACTATGTGGAATAACCCTGTTACAGGGCAATAAAGAATACACACGGGTAAAACAATAACAGTTTACTGCACAGATCAGAGAACCAATAATAAAGGTGATACCCACTCGCAGGCCTCGCAGGACCCATGTCCTCACCACAGTGGAGTTTACCCCAATGAATTAAGGTGCTCCAGGCACCGGATCGTCCCAGTGTCCACCGGATCAATCAACTACCCAAGTGTGTGAGACAGTGCTGCCCCCACTAGCCCGTTTATGGTTGTTGCACTTAGTTGGGTACCTGCCGGGTGTGTCCACACCTGGGTGCGCAGTGATGCTGATGGGATCCCCTTATCCAGTGACAGCAACCGCGAAGCCTTCCTCTCTACATGGAGTGGGTCCGCATGGATTGTACCACCGTATGAGATTGTTCTTTGTTGCAGGTGTCTGGGCCAGATCACCTGAGATCAGAATGCAGCCGAGTCCTGACGGTATCCTCACTCTGGTACTACAGGGCAGTGTCCCTATCTTTGGTGCTGTCTCTGCAGCAACCATAAGCTGAGGGAAGTGTTTACCTTCAGTGGCGGCCGATCTGAGTCTAAGTCGGCTAGATCCGCGGCTTTCAGATTATCCCGGTTAGGTGCGTTTTTTTGTCGTTTTCGCCCGGAGTGAACGTTATTTTCGCGCTCGTGATATTAGCATTTTATTCTCGCTGTCTGCAATACTGCAATGCCATGTAAAAACTCAGGGGGGCGTTTGCGAGCTGTTGTCTTGGAAGTGTAATACCTTTGCGGTTCAACCTACGTCAGTACACAGTCTGTGTCTGCGCGCAGTAATTGTAAATTTGCATATTTAAAGTATACATGCATTTGCAGTGCTGTGCTGCTGTACAGTATGTCTCATTTGAAAATTGTTGAAACGCATAGGCGTGTACAGTACTGTAACAGTGTCACATTTCTGCATATACAGCGCTCTCCCCTCGCTCAGGATAATTAACTGCACTGCAGGGTATTTCAACTTCTAATCTTCTGTGCAATGCAGTACATCTCTCCCACACCATTCCTTTGAACGTGTGTCTGGTTTCAATCACATTCCTGCTTGACAGCAGGAATTTACTGCGCATGCGCCTGTACCTTCGCCCACCACTGCTTGCTCGCCTGAGTGAGTGACCAAAAAAAATTTAAATTTTTTTTTTTATTGTAATTTTTTTTTTCTCCACAAGCCTGCAAAAACCATCTTACTGTATTACGGTATTCAATCTGTGCTGTAGCTTTTGACTGCGACCCTGTGCGTTTGACTGCACATGGTTGATTTGTGTGCTTTTTACGTACTGTATTTGGGGGTGTATTATTATGATGAACTGCCTTTTGAAATTAAAGTATGCCTTTAGCTTTAAACTTCATGCAGATGTACCTGTAGCCCCCTCCCCCACGAACGCTAGCTCAAGGATTTGAAATTCCACGTAGTCGTTCATTTTCTGAATCTTGCCATTGTGTTCTTAATCCGTCCATAGCCGAGCTACAAAGCCTCACTGCGCCTGCGTGTAATCCTTTTTGAGATGGGAGCTAGCTGCTTACTGCGCATGAGTCACCCAACCGCCCCCCCTCTCCACAGAGTCGTTAATTTACTGAATCTTGCCATTGTGTTCTGAATCCGTCCATAGCCGAGCTACAAAGCCTCACTGCGCCTGCGTGTAATTCTCTTTGAGATGGGAATTTTGAGGCTTTGTTTACGGCAACCCTTTGGAAAATCCCTTCTCGAATTTGATTTTCACAGAGCATCACCTCTCTATGCACCTGTGTATAATCCTCTTTCGGATGGCAGCTAGTTTATTCCTGCTTATGCCCCTGTAACTTTTAACTGTTATTTTATCCACAAGGCTGCAAAAACAATCTTGATATAACGATATTAAATCTGTGCGTTTGCCTGCACATGGTTGATTTGTGTGCTTTTTATGCACTGTGCTTACTGTGGACAGTCGACTCACTCTCGTCTTCATTAGGTACTGGTTCCAAGCCTAGGACCGATGGTACCATCGTAGTAGGCCGGGCTGGCGGTTGTAGGACACATGGGCCTACGGCAGGCTCTGTATCCGCCGAAATAATTGGTTCGATAACTTCACTAGAGTGGTCCGCTGGCAGGCGCATCACCACGAGAGGTTGGTCGCTGGAATCACTAAAAGAAGATGGGGGTATAGACACCTTACCCTGTGATTCCGGCATCGGCTGGTCTGGGCTCTGTGGTTCCTGCTCTACCACTAAGCCGTCCCCTTTGAGAGGGTCTGGAACCGGTTCTGCAACATGGTTGTGGACACACGGGTCCATTGAGGCCGCTGGAATTAGGACAGACTGATTAGCAATGTCACTCACTTTTGCAGGGGGGTCAGGCTTCCCCGCTTCTTTCTCCATGGACTCCGAAGCCTGGGGTGTAATAGGCTTCAAGAACCGTACACCGCAGCATTCACATTCGGGCTCCCATGCCAGTGCACCTCTATGACAGTCACAGGTGGGACTAAAGCACTGTACACCCGGTTCTCTGCCTTCCTCAGTCGTCTTGAAGTCTAGCGGTAACTGGGACATGTCGGCTCCCTCGTCATAGGCTTCTTGCAGGCAGGGGCACATTAGCATAAGGCCATCTATTCCTGGCGCTCGCCAGGCCACATACACATTGGGGTGTATGTCCTGACAGTCTCTCTCATCCTCATACATCATCTCATCCTCATTGAAGAAAGAGTCTATTACTGCATCAACATATGGTTGCAATTCCCAGTGCTTGCTCCCCCTGGTGAAATGTGAAGGAAGGGCAATTCCTACAAGGGAGGGGTTCTGGCTCTGCGCTGAGTCACTCACATCACAGGGGAGGGGGTCTTATTTTCGCGCCAAACCCGGACGGATTGTTGCAACATCTTTCTGTGCAGGTTGACCGTCAGCAACACGTGCACTCTCCTGATTTGGCGGGAGACGCCATTTTGCTGGGTCTGCGTAGACAAGGGGGTACCCCTCAGACGGGCCCCCGGGCATAAACAGTGCGGACGGTGCCTCTGCCAGGCATATATCCTTAGTGGGGATTGCTACAAAAAGTATGGTTTTCCAGGTGGACGTGGGATCGTGTTCTTCATCTAAGAAACATGCACACGGCCACCCAGGAATTGTACGCATATAGGACTGGACCCCAACCGCGGATATATTTGCGGGAAGGCCTCCTACTGCCACCACCTCACCAGGTTCCATATACTGCCTCATAGCCCAGGCAAGGACCTCGTGTCCGGACTTTACAAACATTGTGGAAAAAAAAATAGGAATTGGACAATTTGGAAAAAAATGGAACAGGGTACCCCAGGTCTATCTCAGCAGCGCCTCCAAATGTAACAGGTATTCCCCCCCCCCCCCCAATCGCAGATATGGTGTGGGTGCGGAGAATATACGGTGTTACCAGGTGTGTGGTGCTTTACCTGCTTGGCTCACAGGAGGGCTGAGCTTCCGCCACGGGGAACCTGGGGCAATTATGATATTATGAGTAACCACTTACTCGGTGCAGCGCCTCCACCTGCGATGGCTCCCACCAGAGGGGGAGTAGTTCCTCGCAGGACAAATACAATAATCACATACACTGTATGTATAATAACCAATACCTTTTACTAACGTGCAAGCAAACAAGTAACATCAATACCACAATAACACGTGTCCCTCTCTAGAGGAAACACTAACTAATGCGTCGTGCAGGACGCTTTCCCAACACCAGGTGATCCCACACAGTGTCCATAGAATTCCCACCCAATGTCCCGTACTCTTGCAGAGAGAGGCAATGGGTGACTGCGCAGTCACTATTATACTAAGTGCCCATTGGTGCACTTGTATATGTATAGTACCTGCCGAGCACTCCGGTGCTCGGAGAAGCAACAGTTCCGCAAAGGATCAGTCGTTCTGGGATCCCATCTGATCCGGTCCGGTGAATCCTTGCTTGGGGTCCCCCAGGGGCGATCCCACCCTGGAGATAGTCTCTTGTCTCTGGGTACCGACTTGAGCCCAAGTTGTCTCTCGTGGAGCGCAGCAGCTGCTGTGTCCCTGTCTATCACTGGCACTACGTGACACGGTCCCTAACTTAGTGCCTGTCCCTGTAGAACCACAAGCTGGGGAATGAGGACCTACCTGGGACCTAAGGGGTTAATGGCCTATCCCGTCCCCCTAGCTCTTCCCGGTCCTGACTCTAACTAACTATTAGCACTCGCAGCACTTGCAATAACGCGCTACAACCTACCTGCAGCTAACGTACTGCACTAACACTGTGCCTGCCTGTCAGACCTCATGGCACTGACAGCCGTGACCCTGACAAGACAGCACACTGACACTAAGGGCCGCGTCCCTATCTTGGGCCATCCCTGATCAATTACCCACTAATCTGGTGGGGAGTTGGGGCCTACCTGGGATGTGGGTACCTATCTGGGTTCAAGAGCTGCACTCGCTCCCCGCACCCTTCCTTCCCTCACAGCTCCCTGGCTCCAACTGACTCTCGTGGGTTCAGCGCGGGAAATGTATCCTTTCTGTCCCCAGCGCAATCCCGCAGCCCTATTGGCTCCTATGAGGCACCTGGTGTCTCCCTCGCTATGCTCCATGGGAGTTGTAGTCCCATGGAGCCTTGAAACACATTGGGGCTGCGTGCGCACCTGCCCTGCGCCTGCGCGGATATCTAATGGCCGCCTTGACCTTTCCTGGGCTGTTCCTGACTCCCTGGCTAGCCCTGCGCATGCGCGACTCCGTCGGGCCGCCGGGGGCTTACTGCGCATGCGCGAACTGGCGCAACATGGTGGCGCCCTCACCGCCCGGCTCTGGGAGCGCCGGGAGCCCTGTGACGCGCGTGCGGCCTTGGCAACCGGCCGCACGTGTCCCCGAGCCGGGACCTGACCGCCCTCACCACTGCGATCGGCGCGCGGGGCCGCCCTGGGACTCGGCGGTACCCGCGATCGCGCTCGAGGTGAGGGGGGTGCTGACACCTAAAGGAGACCTGGCTACATCAGTCTACTGTATACTGGAACTACTGTATACTCTGACTACTGTTAAATACTATGTACTGTTACCTGATGGCTGGTGCTGCTCTCTCTGTAAAGAAAAAACTGTAACTACTGTATACTCTGACTATTGGGAAAGAAAAAATATGTGCCATACTTACCTGTATCATACTGTACTTACAATACTACAGCACAGTACTACTTTCCTGATGCTTGCCCATTACGCGCGATCACAATGGGCAACACAGTGGCAATATGGTCTATATATTTATTGCAGCGTTCCACGGTGAGTACATTGTTCCAAAAACTCATTATGCCTTTCAACAACTCGTCCTTTTTGGAGGGTTTCGCCACTTTCCGGATATGGTCCTTCAGCTGATGCCAGACCATTTCGATCGGATTGAAGTCTGGCGATCTGTCATTGGAAAAAAAGGACAATTAGTTTCAGAGATACAGTACACAGTAAAAACAGTGGGGGAAAAAATGAGACACAGTCTACTGTACTTACTCCGCTGGCGTCTTCACCCAGTTGATACCGCGCTCAAAGATATGCGCTGTTGACGCGGTGTGCTTCGGATCGCTTTCTTGGTAGAAACGGTGACCATTGGGGAACTCGCGTGTGATGTATTGCACTATCTCAGGGACAATGTTGTCTTGGAAGAAAGCTTTATTCGTGATTCCTATAGCAAGAGAAGTGCTCAAAAACTGCACAATAGTACAGTACAGTGCATACAGTAAGGCTACACTAGTAAAGTACAGTGCATAAGGCTACATTATATTTCATATATTTTACCTTCAAAGATGACAATGCATCCTGGTCCATGTCTAGAGATGGCACCCCACACATGCAGCTTCACGGGGTGTTTTGGCCGCGGCTTCAAAGATATGCAGCCTTTTCTGTGGAACGCAAAGCTTGCAAATCTCTCCAGCGACACAGTAGACTCGTCAGTGAAGATGCAATCCTGGAAAGTTTCCCCACTGTCGATCCATGCCTGGGCCTGGACCACTCTTTTGATTTTGTTTGCATCCCTTATCATGGGGTACGCTCTGTAATGACAAGGAATAAATAATTTTAGCAGTACAGTACAGTTTCCTAAACAACACTTTTACCTCCTGTACTGTCTAGTACTAACCTCACACGTCCATATTTCCATCCAATGCTGCGTCTCATCTCCTTTATCCTGTCTCGGATACAGTGAGATTGTGATTTTCCTGCAGAGTGTTTTTGACCCTTAATGCACTCTTCTCATCATTCTCCTCACTTATTTTGTCCATCAGAAGAGTTGTCTCCATAAAATGTAAAGAAAAACATTCCGGTAAGTAAAAATATTAGAGACAGTAGATCAACAGGATACAATATATTGTTCTTTTAATATGCAGCAATATAAAACTGTTGTAATATAAATATAAATATACAAAATATATATACTGTTGTAATATAAATATAAATATACAAAATATATACAGTATACTGTTGTAATATAAATATGAATATACAAAATATATATCCTGTTGCAATATAAAAATAAATATACAAAATATATATACTATTGTAATATAAATATAAATATACAAAATATATATATTGTTGTAATATAAATATGAATATACAAAATATATATACTGTTGTAATATAAATATAAATATACAAAATATATATACTGTTGTAATATAAATATACAAAATATATATACTGTTGTAATATAAATATAAATATACAAAATATATATACTGTTGTAATATAAATCTACAGAAATAACAAACATATTAGATACAGTACTGTAAATGTACAGTACATTTTGGATCTAAATTTTTTTTAAACTGTTATAAATATACTTACGCGTTAGTTACCCTTGGTGCCCCTTTGCGTTCTCTGTTTTTTCCGTGTGCATGATAGCTCACGGTGGTACTGGCACAACGAGGCCAGAAGTAGCTAACCAGCGTTGGATAGCAGCAATTCGGTGTCCGCTCGTGTACATCTCCTTAATTTGCATGCTGAGATCCTTGGAAATCTTTTTAACAACCATTGCTGCGAGTAGAAAGAAATACAAACACAAGAATGTATATTCGATGTTTAGTCGATGTGTATTCAATGTGCAGTGAATCTACAAAATGGATGGTGTATTTATACGGTAATGACTCACATTAGAGTACGCCCACTTTCAACACCTGTACCTCGCTGCCATGCATAAAAGGTTACACACTTTGCATAGCCCACCACTTTATGATCTTTATCTGAACTTGCCCTTGTCCAGATACTGCATTGTGCCACCTGCTTCCATGGAGCAACCCCAATTCTATGGACGCAGGAACCCACTCGCCTCTGCTGTGCCTGTCATGCAGAAAAAGCGAAAGGCGGTTGCTGTTTCCATGCCAAGGCAAAAGCGACAGGCTAAGGCCAATAAAGAAAACCTTCTGCTGACCCCAAAGGCTAAGGGTTCTCATAGATGTCAGCCTTATTATGTCAAAAAGTTATACAGTGATGTACTCTCGACGCAAAACGATTGGCAGCCAACCCATCGAACCCGCAGACCACTTCCTCACATACGCTTCGACGACTCTGCCGCCGCTGTCCCGGAAATCTTCAGCCCGTCTTCACCACCCCTCGTCCTCGACGCTGCCGCCGCCCTCCCAAAAACCCACAGGCCATCTTCTCCGGTTCTCTCCGATGACGCTGCCGCCTCTGAAATCCACGGGTCACTTTCTCCTTTGCTCTTAGACGACTCTGCTTGTCGCCCAGAAATCCAAAGGTCACTTTCTCCATCCCTCTTCGACGATGCTGCCGCTTCTCCTCTACCGGATATCCACAGGTCACCTCCTCCACCCTTCTTCGACGACGCTGCCGCTTCTCTCCATGGAACCCCCATCTCATCCTCCGTTGCACCCATCCACCCAGATGTCCACACGCCATGCACAAGAAGCAGCTCGTTAGACCGGATGCTGAATGGGATAAGTGTGGATCTCTCTGGGAACTCTATTGTGCTAGCACAGATAAAATGGAGATTGCTTCCGAGGTTCACAGCACCTTCACTCAGCCAGTTGTATGAATATAAAAAACTTTATTAGTAACCAGCAATGTACAACAGCATGAACACTCTTACGCGTTTCGTCCAAGCCAGGACTTTTTCAAAGAGTACTGTTCATGCACAATGTCCCAGTTTATATAGGGAGAGAGTTAGATCAACAGCCAATCATTTCTAAGGTCAGATAAATCTACCACTGCGGAAATCAATTAGGTGATTCGCTATACTATAGGACTGTTTATATCACATCGATCTATACATGAAGGGACATACAGAGATTCAAATATTGCATACATTGTTAACAATGTTAAAATGACAGCCTAATGCTGTATAAAATTAAAATAAAATCATACAAAGCATTATATTCAAATACTGGTATAAATAAAACATTAATAAATTGTATAATAATTAATTAATTAATTCAATCTGAAAGAAAGTAGATAGGACTTGTAACTTACAAAATCATAGAAATAAATGAATAATGTAACATAGAATTAATTCTCAAAACTTAATAAATGTTATAATACACAGTGTGGATATTTTGAATTAACATTATATTAATGATTTTTCTATAATGGGTAATGATACCCAAATAGACATAATTTGAACAGTAAGCACACCCTGAACACCTTTCATACTGGGCCATCACCCCACCAAGAAGTGCTTGAGCTCCCACTCTTGTTTGATTCCGGCCGGATGGAGTGTGTTCAGGGTGTACACCCAGTACATTTCTTGTTTATTTAATACACCTTCCCTATGTCCTCCTCTAACATGACAAGGTATATGCTCAATAGCAGTATAGGAGAAATTATTTATACCTCCTTTGGGGCATCTAGAGAAGTGTCTAGGGACAGGGTGGGTAGTATCATTTCTTTTGATAAGTCTTACATGTTCTGCTATGCGAGTTTTAACAGGTCTAATTGTGCGTCCTACATACATTTTATTACAGCCACATCTTAAAAGATATATAGTAAAGGACGTATTGCAATTAAGAAACTCCGTAATAAAATGTTTTTTTGCATTAGATTCAGATTTTACATATTTGGTACTGTGGGCATACCTACACATAGAACAATTTCCACATGCAAAAAAAGCCCTTAGGGATCCCTTTTATTTTATTAGAGTTTGACTGAAAATGGCTAGGTGCCAGGTGTGATGCTAAAGTTTTAGCCTTCCTAAATGTGAATCTTGGCCCATTTCTTATATACTCTACAATATCCCTGTCAAGTGACAGAGTATGCCAATGTTTATGTATGATATCACATATTTGTTTAGATTGTCGATTATATGTGGTAACAAAAAATGGACTCAAATCACTTAGCTCAGGGACAGGTTTTGTTTGATCCATAAAACGTTTCTTTTTCTTATATTTTTCCAGGAGTACAGAACGATCCAAAGATCTTGCATGTTCAAATGCCATTTGGATATCCCTACTGTTATAGCCTCCAACTGCCCACAGACCTCCCGGCACTCTCCCCATCTCCTGCCGCAGCAGAAGGTAAGAGGATGAAGGGGGACCCAGGGGGACCGTGTCACACATGTATGTGAATTGATGCCCTTACAATTTTACTTTAATAAATCTCATTCTGATCACAACACTGTGGTGCATATCCCACAAGAGGAGAGGGACTTCAATACATCCAATATCTATTTGGCTATTGACTCACACACGGCCATGTGAGTGCTTTTTATTAGTCCCTTACCCCCATCCCACTGGGTCTATACATTCACTATTTTAGCACAACAGCATAACAATGTGTTTCTAACTTGACTTTCATTTTTATTTTCTGCGCTCCCCACACACATTTTTAGTAGTCTATCTGCCTTGTTACACTTCTCATAATACCTCAGGCTCATCCACAGCATGGCTTTTTCCATTTATTTAATAGTGATTTGAACTGACCCCCAAGGCAGGGGTGCACAAACGGGGGGCGCTAGATTTTCTGGGGGGGTGCACGGCAGTTATAGAGGTCCCACTCTCTCCCCCAAGGCATTTAAATTAAATGCAGGGGGACTGCGCGAGGCCTCTATAACACACTTACCTTCCTATCCAGCGATGCGTCGTCATGGTCAAATAACGCCGCGGGGTCACGTACCATCACGTTACCATGGCAATGTGACGTCACATGACACCGCGCGTCATTTGATGCCGTGTCCGAGTACGGGGGGGGGGCATGAGTCACAAACGAGCAGGCAGTGGTGCGCACAGGAAAAGTTTGCGCACCCATGCCCTAAGTTCTATCAGTTCTAAGTTTATTGGGGACAGTGGTCATCTTAAAGGCAATTGAAGCACAGCCATTCTGATTAGCTGTGCTTTCATTGCCTTTAAATGACAACATCATTTTTTTTTCTGGCCAAATCACATGTTTTTCACGGCCCAATCAGGAACATGGGAAACATTTGACCAACATGTGACGTCATAGGCCTATAAAAGCCTATGTCGCCTCATTTTGAAGTCAGTCGCTGAGGAGGGAACACCTCCCCTCCTAAGAAGAGAAGAAGGGCGTGGCGGAAGAAGACAGAAGAAGACGGAGAAGACCCCAAAGAAGAAATGAAGACCCCAAGACAGACGGGAAGGATTACAAATAGAAGAAAGAAGACACAGACGTGGATTGTAAGGGTTTATTATTTTATGGTTACCTGTGGATTGGTTCCAGTGCTTCCGGGGTGCCTGGATTTCGGTGAGTGGGCATCTAATGGTGAGTAAACAAAAGAAAAGTTTATTATTTTTACTTTTACAGGGTTTTTTTTGATTTTTAATTCATGTCTTTTATTTTTTCAGTCTCATTTAATGCCCGTGAATGTATCTATGTATATACATACATTCACGGACACTGAATGGGTGTATTGTATGTGATTTTTGTATGTAAATGCATTGTATTTTGCCCCTGTATGTTATGTTTATCTATCTATATGAATAGACATACAGGGATAATAATTGATTGTTTTGCTAATGCTTATGTTCTTTTCATGTATGGCTAATGTATTTATCAGCTTTATTTTGTCATTGTTGTGAATAATGTAATTTGTATTTAGTTACAGGTTTTTTGAAATGGCTTATTTCTGGTAGTTAGATTAGAATGATGGTGGTTACTTTAAATTAGGATTCTTTTGGCAATGGTTTGGCTCTAGGAATTGAATAGGGAATTGTATAATTGATTTGTATTGTATTGTAATTGTTTTAGGAAATGGATTAATTGATTGATGGTAATTGTATTGATGTTGCTTAGTTTCTATTTGATTTTCATGATGGCATTGGTGGTTAGGGGACATTGTTCATAGTGTATTTTATTGTTACATATATTTTGCATAGTGTTACATGATGCACAGATTAATTGCATCATGTACACACTCAATGCAATTGTGTGACATTTCATATACATTTGTGAAGCTGCTGGTTTGTTGGTTTATATTTACAATTGATGCTGGATTTATTGTAACATGCAATGTGGTGATTTTAAGATTAAGAATTCATGTTTTGATTTATGCATGTTTTATGTGTTTCATAATGGGCAAATAATATATTATCCATATCTGGATAATAGTTATTTTGCACATTATTGTACTGTATGTGTTGGGAGGGGGGGGGGGGGATTGATTTATTGAATGTTTAGGTCCGGTTTATTTTTTTTACATACAGGGTTGGTTCCTTTGGTCTGCGAGAGACCTCTGGAGACCACCTGAGGTATCCTCGGGCTTCTCACGGGTACCAGGCTGTGTGGTCCATGAGGGACACCTGCGGGGAAGAACCAGTGGCCACACATCTGTGGGGGCACCGCGGACCCGTAGGGCCCACCCATGGGTCACCAGAACCCCATGGGAACCACCCAAGGCCCCTCAGACACCTGTGGGTCTGACCCGGGGCCCCCAGACATCCGCGGGCCTACTGTGGGGACCCAATTGTGGCCCACGGTGACCCGCGGAGACCACCTGGTGAGCCATGGCACCTGGCGGGACCCACCAACAGGCCTCCAAACCCTGTATGAAACAAGTTGCTGGTAACCTCTAGGTCTATGAGGTGACCCGTCAGGCCCAACGGGGACTCACGTGGGCCTGGGGTATGAACCCTGTATGTAAAAGAATAAATCATGTATTTATGGGGGGGGCACATTGGGTGGGTTATGTATTTAATAAATAGAATGATGTTTATTGTGGGGCTTTGTATTGTTTTTATTATGGGTACTGGGGGTGGTGGGAGGGGGTATTGGCCCCAAGGGTATGTGGGTAGGCCTCCCAGCTGGGTAGTGGGTGAGGGTGGTTAGGCCTCACGGGGTGGGGGGTTAGTGGGGGAGGGTATGTAGGCCTCCCGAATGGTGGGTGAGGGTGGGTTAACCCCTTAATGACTGTAGCGTTTAATAACCGCTATGGTGATTAAGGGGTTAGGGGACATTACATTGGCTATTGTGATTGTTGTGCATGTTTTGCAGCACCAGAGGGGCATGGGCAGGATGAAGATGAGGATGAAGACGGCCTTCATAGTGGGTGCCTGTAAAAGGTAAGTGTAATATGTTTTTACTGTATTTATTGTAATTTATATGTATTTAAAATGGGCAAATGCATTATTATCCATATGTGGATAATAGTAATTTTGCCCATTACTGTATAGTATGTGTTAGGGGTGTGTATTTAGTTATAAATATTGTTTATTATTTTTGGAGGTGCAACATTGGTACCGCAGGCCCGTGGGTACCCCGGGACTCCCTCGGGGACACCGGGACGGCCGCGGGGACCCCCGCTCTCCCACGGGGACCCCTGCTTGGTGAGCGGGGGACCCCCGGATCCCCGCGGGGTCAGCCGGGGACACCCGCCGGCCTGTTGTATGGGTTTTGTGCATGCAAAAATGAAAAGCAATAATTTTTTTGCGTCCACTCTAACCTGACGTGTTCTGATCAACGTAACTTTCGTGTACGCTAAGGTTGCGTTGCTTAGTACATCCCGCTTACGGGCAGAATTTAACGCAAACAGGGTTACTAGCGAGCAAAGTTGGACTTAGAAAAAATTCCGGAAAAATTTAAGTTTTAGAGCGCAAAGTGCCTGTTTGCGTTGCTTAGTGCATCGGGTTGAGCGCAACATCACGTTGTAAGAGCACTTTGCGCTTTAAAAGTGACTTATCGGAGCTTAGTGCATGACCCCCTATGACTTTTACAAATTTTCACCAGATGCTCATGTGTGGAAGCGTGTAATAAGGAAAAAGTTATGTATCGATCCGTGTTTTTTTCGTATTTATCCCGGTGTTATTGGAGGGTATTGGTGTGTAGCACCAGATTTTTCCCGTATCTTTGATCATGGAGACTTCAAAAGGCAAAAGGTCATGTTAAAACCAACTAAGAAATGTCACTCGCTGGCAAGCAATGCGCCAGCGACAGCGCCAGCTTACAATAACGGTCCGACCGTCAGTGAAAATCTGGTGACCGGCAACCCTTGCAGTCTGTCCCGTCCGGATACCTGCAGCCTGAGCCGGATTTCACGTACAGATTCCAGCAAGCTTGCATGTACCAAAGCGATTTCCAGCCTCATCAGCTGTCAACTACAGGTGTAGTAGTCCCGCTGTCACCTGTCAACTACGTGTATGATCGAGAATACGGGACTGGCAGTTGCTCGGCGCCAGCTGATTGGCAAAGTCTATGGTGAGTAATGTTGCCGTATTTTATTCTGTTTTTGAAATATCAATATCAATATCAATATCAAAGCGATTCTCCTGTAAGCAATATCATTGGCTGAGCAGCTTCTGCAGAAGATACTGAACAATTGGTGGAAATTAGGCGCATGCGCATTGGAACCTTCTTGAAACGCATATGCGTGTCATCACATCGACAGTAGGCGCATGCACATGTGAACAGGAGACGCCCCCTGAGAAAATTATTGGTGGGACTGACTGTGGGAACTTCTTTAGGGGACTGCCTGACCATTACAGTAAAACTTTTACTTTTGTTTTTCCTCAGAAAAGAAAACTTTGTCATCTCATGCGGAAAACGGCAAATGGAGGGATTTGGATGGATAATATCGCTTTGTGTAACAATGCCTGCACATTGCTGAATCGGATTTAAAAAACCACATACCGGAGTCAACAGTTTAGTGGCCGTTGCTACTGTAGTGATTAGGATAGAATACTGTAACTGAGAGCTTCATAGAAAACCTGAAACAGTATGCTGTTGTTTTCAGACCGTATATAATACTTTTTTTTATATATATACTGTATAATAAACCCGAAAAATAAAAAGTATGCATTTATTCTACATGTATTCCAGTACATATGTGTATTCTACTACCCGTACAGCATGTATTGTTTTAATACTCTTGTGATGTACAGTACTGAGCATGCCAACAGTATACTGTACAGTATGCCTGGACAGTACTGTACAGTATGTTCTAGAAACACTGTATTTTATTACAGTATAAAAGGAGACAATGGAACAATTTAAAACAAATCAACATTTTCTTTTATTGGTGGAGTAAGTACAGAAACAGTACAGAAACAGTACAACAGTATGGTGTTACAGTAGGATGGTGTACAGTACAGTAAGTCAGGCCTGCACAACTCCAGTCCTCGAGGGCCGCAAACAGGCCCTGTTTTCAAGATATCCTGAAAACCGGGCCTGTTTGCGGCCCTCGAGGACTGGAGTTGTGCAGGTCTTGTGTAAGTAAAAATAATTTCTTTATTAATAAAATTTAAAACACGCAACATCTCCTTTATTAAAGTACAGAAAGTCAAAACATTTACAGTAGGATGGTGTACAGTACAGTAAGTTTATTACAAACATTAAAAACATTTCTTTATTACAGTAATACAAGTTAAAACAAGCAACAAGTCAAAAAATAAACAACATTTGAACAGTCACGCAAATTCGATCCCCACCAGATTGTCCTTCCAGGGCCGATGTCTTGTATGACGCAAAATGTCATTAATGGCATCTCTCACGATTTTCATTACAGGATCTGTAATTGACAAATAGCACCGCAATTCCTCCACAATAGTCCTTCTTAAATTTTCAGGAAGCGCCCTTTTTTCGCGATTTCCTTCGTAGTTTACATTGTTGGCCCACCCGCAGTACACCAAGTAGGACACGTGGTGCTTGAAAATTAACATGGCATACTTCTGGGGTAAACCAGCACTCATCACCCTATACTTCTCCCTGATTGGATTGGGCAGCTCTCGAAGGATGATGTTGGGCACGTATCGATGCAAGCGTATGTGGGTTGGATTCTGGGAGCGGGTGTTCTTCTGGGAGCGGGTGTGCTTGTGGCGGCGGGTGAGGGTAGGTTGTCTGGGAGGATGCTTTCCTCCTGTCTTGGTCACCGTGTTGTCTCCTGCTGTAGTCTTAACGGGGTTGTCATGTCATCCTCGTCAACGGCATACATGTACACATATTCTTCTGGTGGAGGGGGTGCACTTGGTGATGGAAGGTTGAAGGTTCCATTCATCCCATCCATGCCACCCTCCTGCTCTGGCGTCAGAGATACAGGGGCATGAACTCAGAGCAAATTATGTATCCCCGCTATGTCAGTCTCTATCTTCTCCATCCGTTGATCCATATTCTCCATCCGTTGATCTATCTTCTCCATCCGTTGATCCATCTTCTCCATCCGTTGATCCATCTTCTCCATCCGTTGATCCATATTTAGCATGGTCTCTAAAAGAAGATCTATCTTTACCAGCATAGTAGAGTTCCCGGGGATATCGACACTGAACCCATTCAGCATGCGGTCTAACGAGCTGGAACCTGTGCATGGGGTGCTGTGGACATCTGGGTGGATGGGTGCTACGGAGGATGAGATGGGGGTTCCCTGGAGAGAAGCGGCAGCATTGTCGAAGAAGGATGAAGGAGGTGACCTGTGGATTTCCGAGAGAGAAGCGGCAGCGTCGTCGAAGAGGGATGGAGAAAGTGACCTGTGGATTTCCGGGAAAGAAGAAGAAGAGTCGTCTAAGCATAATGGAAAAAGTGACCTGTGGATTTCCGGGAGACCAGCAGCAGCATCGTCGAAGAGTATTGGAGAAGATGGGCTGTGGGTTTCTGGGAGAGCAGCGGCAGCGTCGTGGACGAGTAGTGGAGAAGATGGGCTGTGGATTTCCGGGAGAGCAGCGGCAGAGTCGTCAAAGCGTAATCGAGGAAGTGGCCTGCGGGTTCGATGGCTTGGTTGCCATTTGTTTTGCCTTGAGTGTACATGTCACGCTGTGCTCACCACAAACAGGACTGAAGACCGTGGGGCTGAGGTGGGGATGGAAAGACACCGACCCACAACCACGCAGTCCTGTCCGGAATGCGTAGTCCAAGTCGTACAGTGTAGTAGGGTTGGAGAGGTCAGGGTAGTCAGGGTACTTGCCGTAGTTCTGGCTTGGAGAGTGGAGCATGGTAGATTTCCGTAGACAATGTCCAGGGTAATAAAAGGTAGAATGGTCAAGGGTCGAAGCCGGGGTCAAAGCGTAGGAGAGTGTAGGAATCCGAAGAACAGCCAGGATCAGGACAGGAGAGAACAGACAGGAAAAGGCCAAGCAGGGATCAAGACACAACGAAACAGCAGCAGTGAGCACAATGCATAAACAGGAGTTTATGCTCAGCAAGGAATGACAGACAGGAGTAGGTATATAAGGAGGAAAGATCCAATTACCTTTCAGGGGTGTGATCCGGTCCTCCAATGGCATTAGGGAGGTAATAATCTGAAACAGCCTACAGGTCAGGCTTCCCTGGTAATTAATTTGGTTGCCGGGCAACCCGCACGCGTGCGCGATGCGCAGCACGGAGCGCTGATGTCACGTGGACGTGTGCCCGAGATTCCTCCCCGTGAGAGATGCCGACGGCTCCCTTCAGAGCATGCGCACACCGGCTTGGCAGTGCGCGGGCGCGTGGGTCTGCCGTGTGACACGTCAGCCGCGCGGTTTCCGGCAGGGGTTGCGGCAGCTGTTACAGTATCCCCCCCTTGAGGGGGGACCTCCGGGCGACCCATGGATGGTTTATTAGGATGACTATGGTGGAAGGCATGAATTAGACGGTTAGCATGTACCTGACGATGAGGAATCCACTCTCTCTCCTCCGGGCCATAGCCCTTCCAGTGTACGAGATATTGCAATCCTCCTCTGGACATTCTGGAGTTGAGGATGGTCTGTACCTCATATTCTTGTTGACCCTCTACCAGTATGGTTTGCGGAGGTTTAGGTTGTCCTTTGGAGGATGAGTCTTGTAGACAGGGTTTCAGAAGGGAGGAGTGAAAGACGGAGGGAATCCTCATATTCTTGGCAGTTCTAGCCGGTAGGCTACCGGGTTGATCCTTTTAGTGATACGGAATGGTCCGATAAAGCGCGGTGCCAGTTTGGGTGAGGTTACCTTTAAACTAATGTTTTTTGTGGATAACCAGACCCTTTGTCCTACAGAGTACCCTGGGACCTCTCTATGGTGACGGTCCGCTTGTCTCTTCTGTAGGTTACCAGCATGCTGTAGGTTTAGTTGGCCTTGTAAGTGGAGGATCCTGTCCTCTGTGGCTGGGACTCCAGACTTCGAGATAAGAGAAGGGAGTGCAGAAGGGTGGAAGCCATAGTTGACCATGAACGGCGACTGTTGGGACGATTCATTCCGAAGATTATTATGGGAGAATTCTGCCCATGGGAGAAGTTCCGCCCAGTCGTCTTGAGTATCGGCAATAAAACACCTTAAAAATTGTTCCAGAGACTGATTGGTGCGTTCCGTTTGCCCATTGGTCTGGGGGTGATAGCCTGACGAAAAGTGCAGTGTGACGTCCAGACTCTTACAAAACGCCCTCCAGAACCGGGAGATGAATTGGGATCCTCTGTCAGATATTATGACCTGGGGGGTCCCATGTTACCTGAAGATCTCCCTGATGAAAACGTCGGACAACATCGGCGCGTGGGTAGACCCTTCATCGGGATGAAGTGTGCCTGTTTAGAAAACCTGTCCACCACTACAAGTATGGTATCCATGCCTCTAGATTTAGGCAACTCAATGATAAAGTCCATAGATATGTGTGTCCATGGATGTTCCGGGATGGGTAAAGGTTGAAGGAGACCCGCAGGTCTGTTGCGTGGAGTTTTGTTCTGTGCACAAGTAGAGCATGTAGCTACGAAAGCTTGTATGTCTCTCCGCATGTTGGGCCACCAGAACGTGCGTTCTATGAGCTCGGTAGTTCTCTTGGTGCCAGGATGACCAGCTTTCTTGGATGAATGTCCCCACTCCATGACTCTCCTCTGGTATAGAAGGGGGGTGAACAAACGATCCTCCGGAACCTTGAGTCCTGCTGGGATGTTGCTCTGGGCCTTGGTAATATCAGACAATTCACTGAAAGCATTGGCTGCCACAATGCAAGTGGATGGGAGAATGGTCTCCTGCTGTTCCACCTTGTTATCCTCTACCAGGAATTATCGAGACAAGGCGCCGGCTTTTAAGTTCTTAGACCCTGGGATATAGGAGATAAGGAAGTTGAACGTGTAAAGAATAAGGACCATCTTGCCTGGCGAGACCCGAGTCGCCGTGCTCCCTCAATGTATAGTAGGTTTTTATGGTCTGTTAATATCGTGGCTGGTGTCTCCATGCCCTCCAGTAAATGTCTCCACTCCTCTAAGGCCAATTTGATCGCGAGGAGCTCACGGTTACCTACGTCATAATTCCTTTGGGCGGAGGATTTTTTTTTAGAGAAATACGCACAGGGGTGAAGTGGAGCTTGAGGATTCTTTCTTTGGGAGAGTATAGCTCCTGCTCCTACATCGGAGGCATCAACCTCCAAAGAAAAAGGTAATGTAGGGTCTGGGTGTATCAAGATGGGTGCTGAGGCAAATGCCGTCTTTATCCTCTCGAAGGCCTGGAGGGCTTCGTTAGACCAATTCGTAGGGTCAGCTCCCTTTTGGGTAAGCGCCGTGATGGGTGCTACTACCGATGAGAATCCCTGAATGAATCTCCGGTAATAGTTGGCGAAGCCGAGGAACCTTTGGATAGCCTTGAGGGAGAGAGGACAGGGCCACTCGAGTACAGCTTTGACCTTGGTAGGATCCATAACGAGACCGGTATCAGATATCATGTAGCCGAGAAAGGAGGTAGATCTTTGGTGGAAATGGCATTTCTCGAGCTTAGCAAACAAGTGGTTCTCTCTTAAGCACATTAATACTTGCTTGATGTGAGCCGTATGTTCAGGCATGGATCTGGAAAAAATTAGTATATCGTCCAGGTATACTATCACATGACGGTCCAGAAGGTCTCTGAAGATGTCATTGACAAAGTCTTGGAAGACAGCATTGGCGTTACTGTTACGCCGGTGCTGCCCGCAGACCAGACCCGTCCTCTGAGCTGAAGGGGGAAGTGGTAATACACGCACCCGCAGCAAAGGGAGCGTGTCCGGAGTGTGGTATAAAGTGTTGCCAGACCAGGTGTAGAAATGTAGACAATACTTGCCAATACCAGTTGAAGAGATAGAGTGAAGAATGCCTTGCCAAGGTCAGGGAGTGGAGAGTGGAGGTAGGTTGTAGTCCAAGCCGTGTTCAAGGGGTAACCAGAGTGTGCGTTGTCCAAGGAGTGCCAAGATCGAGAGCCAGGGGTGGTAGTCATACGAGCCGCGTTAGAACCTAAGAAAACACTAAGAGAATCCAGGAGTACTTCCATACAGAGACTATGTCGAGCAAGGACTGAGAGCAGAGAAGAGCTAGATAAAGCAGGGAGATCCAATCAGGAACGGAGGCGGGACAGGAAGAGCTACAGGGAGACACTGCAGATTGGTGCAGGCATAACAAGCCAGGTGAGTCTTGTTGGTAACCTGAGTATGTCCGTGCGGCGTGCGGGGCGGAGCCTGAGGTCCGGGGGAAAAAAAGAAGAGTGTGCAGAATGAGCGTGCTCCGTAACGCATGGACCGCGCCAGATGAGGGTGCAGGTGTGTGTGTGGGAGGCCACGGGCGTGCCCGGCGCTGAGCAGAGGAATCGCCAAGGGGAGTGATCCTGTGACAGCGGCAGGGGTGGGGAGCCGCGGAGACTGGTAAGGTAGGGTTGAGTTGTGTGTCCAGGGGCTCCCTGTGAGAAGAGAGTGCTCTGTGTGGGGGGTGCGGAGAATGCCGATTCCTGACAGTTACATAGCCCAAACGGCATGACCCGGTACTCATAGTGCCCGTCGCGAGTATTGAATGCGGTCTTCCATTCGTCTCCTTGTCTGATTCTGACCAGATTATAGGGGCATCTGAGATCCAATTTGGTGAAAATCCTTGCTCCTTGGAGTTTGTCAAACAATTCTGCTATCAATGGAAGGGGGTAGCGTTTTTTTATGTTGAGTTTGTTGAGACCGCGATAGTCTATGCAGGGTCTGAGGGTTCCGTCCTTCTTCTTGACGAAGAAAAAGCCTGCCCCAGCAGGTGATGAGGATTTTTGAATGAACCCCCTCTGGAGATTCTCCTGGATATATTGTCTCATAGCTTGGGTCTCAGGTATAGATAATGGGTATGATCCTCCTCTCGGGGGAATGGCGCCGGGTAGAAGATCGATCGGACAATTTTACGCACGATGTGGCGGAAGTTCCTCTGCCTGGCGTTTATCGAACACGTCACGAAAGTCTTCAATACCACCGGCAGTTATATCCTGTCAGGATCCGTGACCTCCAGACCTGCCACTGCCTTAGGAGCAGACATGCAATGTTCCAAGCAATAGGAACTCCAACGTAGAGGCGTGGACTCTGTCCAGTTGACGACCGGATTGTGGATCCGGAGCCACGGAAGTCCCAGAATAATGTCCGTGGAGGGAGTGTGGATAACATCCAGTGTTATGGTCTCAGAGTAGAAGTCACCGGTCAAGATCTTTATGGCCGTAGTTTGCAGGGAAATTAACGCAGGCTGCAAGGGTCATCCGTCAATGGCTTCAAGGCCTACCGGTCGATCTTTGGGTACCAAGGGTATCCTACTTTTGATCGCAAACTCTTGGTCAACAATGTTTCCCCCTGGCCCTGAATCCAGAAAGGCCCGTGTCTGAACTGTGAAGGTCTCACCGAATATGGAGATGGGTAGGTAAATCCTAGTGGAGGGTTGAGGAGGGGGAAAGGTTGCAGTGCCCAGCGTGATCCTCCTAATACTCACTGGGTTTTGGCGTTTCCCAGTTTTAGCAGACAATTGATCACCAGGTGTCCGTTGTTGCCGCAGTAGAGGCACAGCCCCGCTCATCTTCTCCGTTGCCTCTCGGTAGGCGAAAGACTAATCCCTCCCAGCTGCATGGGTTCATCAACTGGTTTCAGTCCTACCTATCAGGAAGATCCCAACATGTGTCCATTTCAGGCTCTAACTCCAACCCCCTGGATATCACCTGTGGTGTCCCGCAAGGCTCTGTTCTGGGGCCCCTACTCTTCTCAGTGTTCGTTAATGATCTTCCCACAGCTTGTAAGGAAGCCTCAATACACATGTATGCAGATGACACAATCCTATATGCACACAGCCATAGCCTCTCTGACCTTCAACACATACTTCAGTCTGACTTTTTGAGACTCGAAAACTGGATTTCCCAAAACAAACTGTTTTTAAACACTGACAAGACTGTAACAATGGTATTTGGGACCAAGACTAAATTTTTAAAGCTTCCAGTGACTGAGCTCCTGATTAGAACCAACGCTAACACCACCCTAACACCTGTCACTAGTTTTAAATACCTGGGCTTATGGTTTGACTCCCACTTAACATTCGGGATGCACATTGATACCCTGACAACCAAGACCTATGCCAAACTAGGGGTACTTTACAGGAACAAATCCTCCCTAAGTCTCCTGGTCAGAAAGCGTATTGCACAGCAGATGCTAATGCCAATTATTGACTATGGAGACATAGTATATGGCTCGGCTCCTCAAACCCACCTTAGCAAATTTGACACCCTCTACAATTCAATTTGTCATTTTGTTCTCCAATGCAACTACAACACACATCACTGCGAAATGCTCAAAGAACTAGATTGGTCATCACTAGAGTCTAGGCGCAAAGTTCACCTTTCCTGTCTCACCCTCAAATACTTTCTGGGCAAGCTACCCAGCTACCTGAACAAGCTCCTCACCCCTACCACATGCAGCACCTATCACCTGAGATCAAACTCCAAAAGACTATTCATGGTCCCAAGGCTCAACAAAGTATCCGGATGATCCTCCTTCTCCTTCCGTGCACCCCAAAACTGGAACAACCTACCAGAGAGTCTCATATCCACCACCAGCTTAAGTTCTTTCAAATCTAAGGCTGTCTCACACTTTAATCTGGTCTGTAACTGTTTCATACGCTCATAATATATATTTTCTTTAACTGTGCACGCAATGTCTTGCATATAATCTACAGTATACCTTGTTCATTTATGTAACTGTACTTGTAACCATGTATTATTTGTTTTACTCTGTGCCCAGGACATACTTGAAAACGAGAGGTAACTCTCAATGTATTACTTTCTGGTAAAATATTTTATAAATAAATAAAATAAATAAATCTAGAACGGGAGTTGTGGGGAGTACAGGACCTATGGTGGAAAAGGAAGGCGATTGCATACCTTGAGAGTGTTTGTTTCTCTCCATCTTTCTCTCTTGGAGACGCTGATCCATGCGGATGCACAGGGTTATCAGATCCTCAAATCCAGCGGGGCGATCGAAGGGTGCCAGTTCGTCCTTCAGACGTTCGGACAGGCCCTGCCAGAAGACTGCGGATAGGGCCTCATCGTTCCAGCCGGTCTCTGTAGCCACCGTCCGAAAATCCAGGGCATAACGAGCCACAGTACGGTCTCCCTGGGAAATATTAAGCAGAGTAGATGCATCGGTAACCTTACGCCCTGGGGTGTCAAACACCCTTCTGAACTCGGCGATGAAGAGGGCGAGATCTGACGTCATATCGGGGCATTAACCTTACGCCCTGGGGTGTCAAACACCCTTCTGAACTCGGCGATGAAGAGGGCGAGATCTGACGTCATATCGGGGCATTGCTCCCAGATGGGAGAGGCCCAGGCTAGAGCGGCATCAGTCAACAAGGAGAATATTTACGCAACCTTTGAACGTGAGGAAGGGAAGTGAGAGGGAAGCAGCTCAAACTGTGTGGAACACTGGTTCAGAAACCCCCGACAACCGGTGTGATCCCCTGCATACCGGTTGGGCGTAGGTACTCGTGGCTCAGAGGTAGGCGTCGTGGGGACGGGAGCGGTTGCAATTGGGTCGGTGTTGGCTGTAGACAAGGTCAGGCGTCTAACTTGCTCGGTAAGGGTGTCAACGTCTTGTTTAAGTTGGGAGACTACTTGTTCCTTAAGTGTGAATGATCCGGTAAGTTGCCGGAAGCATTCCTCATGTGTGTCAGAACGTTGGGCCACCTCAGCGGGGTCCATGTTTGTTGGGCTGAGCATATTGTCACGCTGCGCTCACCACAAACAGGACTGAAGACCGCGGGGCTGAGGTGGGGTTGGAAAGACACCGACACACAACCACGCAGTCCTGTCCGGAATGCGTAGTCCAAGTCGTACAGCATAGTAGGGTTGGAGAGGTCAGGGTAGTCAGGGTACTTGCCGTAGTTCTGGGTTGGAGAGTGGAGGATGGTAGATTTCCGTAGACAATGTCCAGGGTCAGAGAAGGTAGAATGGTCAAGGGACGAAGTCGGGGTCAAAGCGTAGGAGAGTGTAAGAATCCGAAGAACTGCCAGGATCAGGACAGGAGAGAACAGACAGGAAAAGGCCAAACAGGGATCAAGACACAACGAAACAGCAGCAGTGAGCACAATGCATAAACAGGAGTTTATGTTCAGCAAGGAATGACAGACAGGAGTAGGTATATATGGAGGAAGGATCCAATTACCTTGCAGGGGTGTGATCCGGTCCTCCAATGACATCAGGGAGGTAATAATCTGAAACAGCCTACAGGTCAGGCTTCCCTGGTAATTAATTTGGTTGCCGGGCAACCCGCGCGCGTGCGCGTTGCGTGGCGCGGAACGCTGACGTCACGCGGACGTGCAGCCGAGATTCCTCCCTGTGGGAGACGCCGACGGCTCCCTTCAGAGCGTGCGCGTACCGGCTTGGCAGTGCGCGGGCGCGTGGGTCTGCCGTGTGACGCGCCAGCCGGGCGGTTTCCGGCAGGGGTTGCGGCGGCTGTTACAGTACATCACCGAATTTCTTCTTGACAATAAGGCTTACGTGTATTAAAACCCTTAGACTTTGGGGTCAGCAGAAGGTTTTCTTTATTAGCTTTAACCTTTCGCTTTGGACTTGGCTTGGAAATGGCTCCTGCCTTTCGCTTTTTCTGCGTGACAGGCACGGCAGAGGCGAATGGGTTCCTGCGTCCGTAGAATCGGGGTTGATCCATGGAAGCAGATGGCATAATGCAGTATCTGGTCAAGGGAAAGTTCAGATACAGATCATCGAGTGGTGGGCTTTGCAAATTGTGTAACCTTTTATGCATGGTGACGAGGTACAGGTGTTAAAAGTAGGCGTACTCTAATGTGAGTCATTAACGTATAAATACACCATCCATTTTGTGGATTCACTGCACATTGAATACACATCGACTAAAGATCGAATATACATTCTTGTGCTTGTATTTCTTTCTACTCGCAGCAATGCCTGTTAAAAAGATTTCAAAGGATCTCAGCATGAGAATTAAGGAGATGTACACGAGCGGACAACGAATTGCAGATATTCAACGCTGGTTAGCTACTTCTAACCTCGTTGTGCCATCAACCACCGTGTGCTATCATGCACACAGAAAGACCAAACAATGCACGAGGACACCAACGGTAACTAACGCGTAAGTATATTTATATTACTATATAATATAGTATATCTATCTATTATTGTTTAAATTGCTGCATATAAATATAACTACAGTATATAGTATAGATCTATCTAACATGATGGTTATTTCTGTTTATTTATATTACTATATAATATAGTATATCTATCTATTATTGTTTATATTGCTGCATATAAATACAACTACAGTATATAGTATAAATCTATCTAACATGATGGTTATTTCTGTTTATTTATATTACTATATAATATAGTATATCTATCTATTATTGTTTATATTGCTGCATATACTGCACCGACACACTTTATTCGAGCAAATACCCAGTATGTACCTGGCAGATACCTGGAATGCGCCGCTCCTCACCTCTGACAAGCCCCGTTGCGTTTGCCTTCCCAACCTGGGTTCATGCCTGGCTGACGGGCGGCTGATCTGTTAAATGATAATGATTAGGATTTAATAGGCTGCAATGCTTCGCGTGTCTACCAGATGGCATAAATTCATGAATTGTAATGCAGTATATATATATATACTGTGCAGTATTGCAGCCAGCGGGAATAAAATGCTTCAATCCCTGCCTTGAAAATACCTCAATGCACTCGGGCAGAAAACAGTCACAAACCTCAATACACCCGGGTATACCCGAATTCGTGGGACTAGCCGAGCTCGAATAAAGTGTGTCGCCAGTGTAAATACAACTACAGTACTGCTGCGGCACAGTTTATTCGAGCATTTGCCCGTTCTGTGCCGCAGCAGTAGCCTGGCGCGCGCCCGAGTGTGACGGGCGCGCGCCGAAGCAGCGGAAGAGCGCCCTCCGATCGGGGCGCTCTCCCTACCGCTGCCGGGTCCGCCGGGTCCCCCGGAACCCCCTGCCGCTGTCCCGCGATCGCGGGACACCAGGGCTCCCTCGGGGAGCCCCTGGACACGCGTGCAGGGGGCGCACGCTCCCGATGACGCGTGACCGCGCGTCTATGACGCGCGGCACGCCGAGGGGCGGCCACTAGCAAGCCGGGAGATTTCCCGGCTTGCGGTACCGACCACACTTCAATAAAGTGTGTCGGTAGTGTATATAGTATAAATTTATCTAACATGATGGTTATTTCTGTTTATTTATATTACTATAAAATATAGTATATCTATCTATTATTGTTTATATTGCTGCATCTATTATTGTTTACTGTAAATGATGTGCTGTGCTTGTGGCCTACTGCACTGTAACTTACCGGATTGTTGTTTTTCTGTACACTGTAGAGAGACAACTCTTCTGGCCGACAAAATAAGTGAAGAGAATGATGAGAAGAGTGCCTTAAGGGTCAAATACACTCTGCTGCAAAATCACAATCTCACTGTATCCGAGACCAGCATAAAGAAGATGAGACGCAGAATTGGATGGAAATATGGACGTGTGAGGTTTGTACTGGACAGTACAGGAGGTTAAAGTGTTGTTTAAGAAACTGTACTGTACCTATAAAATTATTCCTTGTCATTACAGAGCGTACCCTATGATAAGGGACGTTAACAAGATCAAGAGAGTGGTCCAGGCCCAGGAATGGATCGACAGTGGAGAACCTTTCCAGGATTGCATCTTCACTGATGAGTCTACTGTATCGCTGGAGAAATTTGCCACCTTTGCATTCCACAAAAAAGGTCGCATATCTATGAAGCCGCATCCAAAACACCCAGTGAAGATGCATGTGGTGGGTGCCATCTCTAGGTGTGGACCAGGATGCATTGTCATCTTTGAAGGTAAAATAAGTCACACGCTTTTGCCTTATGCACTGTACTGTACTAGTGTGCAGTTTTTTGAGTACTTTTCTTTTCTTGTTATAGGAATCATGAATAAAGCTTTTTTCCAAGAGCAAATTGTGCCTGAGATTGTGGAATATATCACACGGGAGTTCCCAGATGGTCACCGTTTCTACTAGGACAACGATCCGAAGCACACCGCGTCAACAGCGCATATTCTTGAGCGCGGTATCAACTGGGTGAAAACGCCAGCGGTAACGTGTCTCATTTTTTCCCACTGTTTTTACTGTGTATCTCTTTAACTAATTGTCCTTTTTTTTCCCCTCCAATGACAGATCGCCAGACTTCAATCCTATCGAAATGGTCTGGCATCAGCTGAAGGACCATATCCGAAAAGTCGTGAAATCCTCCAAAAAGGATGAGTTGGCGCAAGGCATAATGAGTTTTTGGAACGATGTACTCACCGTGGAACGATGCAATAAATATATTGACCATATTGCGACTGTGTTGCCCATTGTGATCGAGCGTAATGGGCAAGCATCAGGAAGGTAGTATGGTATAGTACTATACTGTAGTATGATAAGTACAGGCACACCAAGTACAGTACTGTATGATACAGGTAAGTATGGCACAGATTTTTTCTTTCCTGAGAGAGCAGCACTAGCCATCTGGTTACAAAGTATTTAACAGCAGTCACAGTATACAGTAGTTCCAGTATAAACTAGTCTGACAGTACTAACTGCATACTGTAGTCTAATATGGAGTAGCTATACAGTACACAATGCCATAATATGCACCTAACTGCACAATTTTTTTATTTCCTGAGAGAGCAGCACTAGCCATCTGGTTACAAAGTATTTAACAGTAGTTACAGTATACAGTAGTTCCAGTATAGACTAGTTGACAGTAATAACTGCATACTGTAGTCCAATATGGAGTAGCTATACTGTACACAATGCCATAATATGCACCTAACTGCACTAATTTTTTCTTTTCTTGTCTTTTCAGAGAAAAAAAGGATGGAAAGGGGGAGGGGGGAGTTTTATGTGTACATTGTGTGAACTGTGTGTACAGTAAAGTGTATCTAAAGTGCAGTCATGATTTACACAAAACCTCCCCTCTCTCAATGAACTACACAGAATGAGGAAGAAGATAAAGACGGAAAATTTTATATTATTATATATATTATTATATATTATATATTATTAATTAATATTATTATCAATGTGCATTATTCATGGTTATCCACCGGCCCTCAATTTTCAACTGACAGAAGAACTGAATAAAGACTGCATTTTGTATTATTCATGATTATTTGTATATTTGTATTTTTTGTTCCTGATAAAATAAAATAAATATTTCTTTACATTCATGATAATCATAATCATTGACACCCCCCCCCCCCTACACCAAAGAAAAAGAAAGAATGACAATAATTGGTAATTTACTGCATCAAAAACATGAATCAGATTATGTTTTTTTAACTCTCTATTTCACAGTGCTGTGCAAATCAGATTTACATATCAAATTTGAGAAGGGATTATCACAAGCGTTACCGTAAACAAAGCCTCAAAGGGTTGGGGGGGTGGATGGGTGAGTCATGCGCAGTAATCATCAGCTAGCTCCCTTCCCAAAGATGATTACAGAGAGGTGACTCAAAGCCAACAATAGGAAAACTAATGAATGGTTTTGTAGAGGTGTCGATAAGAGGTTCACATCCTTGAGCGAGCCTTGTGTGCGTGTGCGCGTGGGGGAGGGGGTACAGGGTACAGCTGCATGAAGGATTCACTGTACTGTAGTTCAAAGACATTACATATTTTCAATAGGCAGGTCATCATAATAATTTAATCCCCACACCCCCAAATTCATAAAAATCACACAAATCAATCATGTGCAGTCAAACGCACAGTGTCGCAGTCAAAAGCTACAGCACAGATTGAATATCGTAATGTCAAGATGGTTGAGGCAGGAACATGTTCATTCATGTTGAGAAAATAATAATAATTTTTTTTTTTGGGTCACTCTTGAACTTTCCAAGCAATTCACGCATGCGCAGTAATAATCAACTACAGCTCCCTTCCCAAAGAGGATTACACGCAGGCGCAGAGAGGTGACTCAAAGCCAACAATAGGAATATGAAAATATTTTTTTTTTTGGTCACTTGAACTTTTTTCCCCCAATGAGCATTAATAATCAACAAAGAAGAATACAGTAAATCAAAACTGAACATTATACATGTACACGCAGGAATGTGATGACAGGAATGTGATTGAAACCAGAAAGCCATCCATTCAAAGGAATGGCGTGGGAGAGGTGTACTGTAGATAAGAAGTTGAAATACTGCAGAGAAGTACATTATCCTGTGTGTGTGTGCAGGGGCGAGCGAGGGAAGAGCGCTATATACACCGAAATGTGATACTGTTACAGTACACGCCTATGCGTTTCAACAATGTTCAAATGAGACATGCATGCATGTATAAATATGCAAATTTACAATTACTGCGCGCGCACACGCAGACGGTACTGACGTAGGTTGAACTGCTACAGTATTAGACTTTGAAGACAACAGCTCGCGAACGCCCACATGAGTTTTTAGACTATATTACAGTATTGCAGACAGCGCTAAGAATATGCTAATATTACGAGCGCTAAAATACCGGAAGATATTCCAGAAAAAAATATATATACTGCATCTGCACGCGGTTATCAGAGTTGCGCCGCTATGGCCGCATTAGGATAAAGGCGGCCGCCACTGTATTATCCAGATATGGATAATAGCTAATTTGTCCATTCAAAATCAAACATTAGCCAGCCAGCATAAATAAAGTAAATAAAACTTTCTACTTATCCCTGCCATCATGTAGGGCATGCCTGCACAACATACGGCCTGCGGGCCGCATGCGGCCCGCCTGGCCTCTCTGTGCAGCCCGCGATGACTCTGGTCGGGCGACAGTTAATTAATTAAATAACTAAAATAAAAAGTTTTTAAAAATGGCGGCGATTCCCCGCGTTCCCGACGCGCATGCGCAGGGACTGCTCCCCCCCTGCTCCCTTCCCCCCCCCACTCGCAACGTGGGACAAAGGGGGAAGTAACAGCCAATGAGTGAGAGGAGCCGGGCGGCAGTGAGCAGTGGCGCGCTCACATGAATGAGAGGAACCGGGCGGCAGAGGATTGGATGACTGTGGTGGAGCGTGCTGTGCGCACGTGCGCACGAGTGCTCTCAAGTGCCCCCAACTCGCAAGTCAAGTCCAAGTCTCTACTGCAGCCAGGTACATGTCACTGCCTCACCTGGTGCTGTCCTGTCCTCCATTGCGGTGCCACGCTGCTGTGTGTGTGTGTCCTAGGAATTATACATTCTTTTGATTTGAGGTGCATGGGGGGTGATTTGAGGTGCAGGGGGGGTGATGTGAGGTACAAGGGGTGGTGATGTGAGGTGCAAGGGGGAGAGTAATGTGAGGTGCTGGAGGAGTGATGATGATGATGATGCTGATGATTTTACCCATGCGGCCCATTGGAGGTGCAGGGAGGGGGTCATTGGAGGTACAGGGGGGTGATTTGAGGTGCAAGGGGGGTGATTTGAGGTACAAGGGCGGGTGATGTGAGGTACAAGGGGAGTGATGTGATGTGCAAGGGGGAGAGTGATGTGAGGTGCATGGGGGGAGAGTGTTTTAAGGTGCAAGGGGGGAGAATGATGTGAGGTGCAAGGGGGGAGAATGATGAGAGGTGCTGGAGGAGTGATGATGATGATGATGATGATGATGATGATGATGATGATGATGATGATGATGATGATGATGATGATGATGATGATGATGATGATTTTACCCGTGCGGCCCAATTTTTTTTTCCTTGGAGCAGTTCGGCCCTTCTCACTTTACGAGTTGTGCAGGCCTGATGTAGGGTGTCCTCATCAGCATACTGCAGGTCCATGTCCTCTGTTGGCAGCAAGATTACATGAACAAATACAATCTAATGGCCCATAACCCCTTAATCACCATAGCAGTTAATAACCGCTATAGTAATTAAGGGGTTACGGTTAAATACCCACCCGGGAGGCCTAACCACCCACCCAAGGGCCACTATATCCACCCTCTACCCATTGATTTGCACAGTGGTATATCATACCCATATAATATGGGCATGATAAGCCACTATAGCAGTCAATGGCCAACCTATTAAAACAATCAAGCACAATGCACAAGAATTAAACAAGCTCCTAAACACCACAAAAATAATAGAACTAAAAATCCTCAACTATACAACCATTAAATTATTCTAACACAAAACTGTTAAAGAATAAAAATTGTATTATATCAAAATAATAGAATACAATTAAATAAATATCTAACCAACAAAACAAATCAAGAAATAAAAGCTCAAGCCAATCCACAATTCTTTCACCTTCTTCTATCTTCATCTGTCATTATTTTCTTTTTTTCTTTAATCCTCTTTCTTCATTCTTTCAATCCAAAGTACCCCATGTTAAATCCACAACGAATGTTGTCTCAACGTCTTCTTGAGTTAAAATGAGACGGAACATGTCTTATATAGGGCCTGTGATGCCACATTTTAGGGTCAGATTGTACAGCTCCAATCCGATTGGATGCTGTATCATGTGCCCGCCTCTTTCTTTTTTTAATTTTATTTAAGGATGTGACATTATCTCCAAGGGAGATACGTCATATCCTTAAACCCAAGTGTCTCATATAACTTGTATTACAGCCAAAGGGATTGAAGAGAATCCCATTGGTTCCTGTATCATGTGATATGTTACATTAGTTTAAAGGATGTGACATCATCCCTTAAAGTGATGTCACATCATTTTTAACTAATGTGACATACTGTATCACATGGTACAGGAACCAATGGGATTGTCTTCCATCCCATTGGCTGTAATACCATGATATGAGACATGTGGTTTTAAGGATGTGACTTACTTCCCTTGGAGATTGTCACGCTGTGCAGCCAGCAGACCAGACCAGTCACCTGTACTGAGGTGGGATGTAGAGTATACGCACCGACAGCAGAGGGGGCATGTCCGAAATGTGGCATAGTAGCGTAGCCAGGCCTGGATGTAGATAAAGAATGGTCAAGTACTTGCCGAGTCCGAGGATATAGAAAATTCCGTAGTCAAAATCCGTAGCAGAGTTCGAGGGTCTTAGAGGTTAGAGTGGTCTGTAGGAAAGCTGAGTTCAGGAGCCAGGGGGGGTATTCGGACGAGCCGGGTCAGTAGCTGTAAGGAATTAACACAAGAGAGCACGACACAGGTTCCAGGTAACACAGGTAGCAAGGAGCTATGCAGAGCTTGGAAGTGAAGGCAAAGCAGGATATTTAAAGCGACAGTGACCAATCCGGACGAGGGGCATTGCGGAGGCGTGTCGAGAAGCTGCTCGTGAGTGGCTGAGAGACCAGGAAGTAGTAGAGCACAGCTGAGAGTCTGTAACACCAGTGCCAGAATCCAAGGCGGCGACAGCAGAGTTCAAGGTATGAACTGGGCGGCGGCATGGGTAGCGACGGGGGGCAGGGGCACCAGCTGCTGCAGTACTGGTAGTGGGTAAGGAGGGGTCATGCCGCAAGAGACGTGGCCCCCGATTCCTTACAGAGATGATGTCAAATCCTTAAAAAAAAAAAAGAGGTGGGCACATGATACAGCGTCAGATCGGATTGGAACTGTACCATCTGATCCTAAAATGTGATGTCACAGGCCAAATATACTGTAGGGCCTGTACGTCTCATTTTAGCGGAAGATCTCAACATGGCAACATCCGTTTTGGATTTATCATGGGGTTTTGAATTGAAAGAAATTACAGCTGAAGATAGAAGGAGAAAGAAGATTAAAGAGAGATGATTGTTGTACTTGATGCTGTCCTTCAAGGTGGATGGAGATGGATTGCGGGGGATGACGTCGCAGGTTGAGAGCTTCCTGAAATGACGGGGTTTGGAGGAAGAAGACTTCTAAAGGTAAGATAAATATTGAATTTATCTAATTGACTTTTTTCAGGTTTTGTAAATTTCAAATAGTTTTCATTAGTTTTCCACATAGAACAAATCACAGACATCGGAGCTCCAACAAACAACCAAGCGAACTTTCTCATACATTGAGTAGGAATAGTATCAATGAAATACTCTAGAATAATCATACAAACACTTAACTATGTACTTATATTATCGCTATGCTTAAATTGTGCATGATTAGGCATTAAATCCACTTTAATGCGGTTACTATTGGAGGCTTGGTTCTAAAAGGGTGATTTATATACTATGTGCGGAGTAATATGAACAAAGTGGGAGAATACAGAGAAAAAGAGGAGAGAGGACAACCAAGAAGGACAGGGGGTAAGGGGCGAGGTGGTGGAGGGAGAGAAGGGAGGGGGAGAGGATACCTTCTCCTCCCCACGACCGTTTCAATTTTCTGTTTGACTGTTTTGTATTAAATTTTGTATTACATTTAGCGCCCCAGCCAGGGATCCCATGTTTTGTAAAATTCGCCTGTAGATTGTTTTAGGAACGCTGTCCTTTTTTCCATCCACATCACCTCGGTTAGTCTTGTCTCTACCGTTCGCCTAGAGAGGGGGGGGTGCGATCTTCTTCCAGGAAGCTGCCAAGGCGCATCTAGCTGCCGTCAGTATAAATGATACTAGTCTCCTCATAGGCCAGCTTATATCTTCAACTGGTTTTCCCAGGAGATAACTCAATGGGTCTATGGGAATCGAAAGATCTATTACAACTTTAATTATAGTTTGGATAGTGGTCCAATACTTCTGAATTGCTGGACATGACCACCAAATGTGAGTCATGCCACCTCTTTGTCCACATCCCCTCCAGCACAGGTTTGATGTTGTCAGGTAGATCTGCTTCAGTCGACTTGGGGTGAGATACCAGTGATATACAATTTTATAAATGTTTTCTTTGATAGCTGTACAAAAGAGGTCTTTTCGGCAAACTCCCAGATATCTTCCCAGTCATCTCTATCAATTTCCAGATTTAAATCGGCCGCCCATTTGAGCATATAATTGTGATCACGGGTGTCCCCTGCTGCCTCCATACCCGCATATATGTTTGTGATTAGGCCTTTTTGGTAAGTGCCTCTTCTACATAATACTTCAAAATTTGAGAGAGGGGGGAATTCTAATTTTGGGGATTTGTTTTGCAGAAAATGCAGAATCTGCAAATATTTAAACATAGAGAGGTCTGGGATCTCATATCTGGTTTGTAGCTCCTGAAAACTAAGGATTTTCCTGTTATGTATTAAGTCGGCAATTGTCCTAATATTTTTAGCTTTGAATTGATCAAATTGTTTGGTATCACATTCTGAGGGGAAATTTGGGGTGTTTAAAAGAGGAATAAGTTGCGAGATGGTTGGAATAAGTTTAAATTTGCTCTTAGACTTGGACCACATCTCCCATGTATATCTCATCGGTTCCAGCTCAAACTGTTTCACCTGTAGCTCCTTTTTTTCCAGGGGCCATAAGGACATTGGCAGAGAAGAAGTTCTGGCGTGCTGAGATTCGATGGCTAACCAGCAATATTGGGCTGGGTTGACATTCCAAAAAACAACTTGCCGTAATTGGTCCGCCTGGTAGTACTTTGAGACATCCGAGACACCCATAACCCCCTCTTATTTTTGACATGAGCATAACTGATCTGGCTGTCCTGGGCCTTTTGCCCTGCCAAATATAGTGGAATGTTTTATTTTGTAGGGTTTTTAATTCACATCCAGGTATCCGGACCGGGAGGGTCTGGAAGTGATATAATAACCTTTGGAGTATATTCATATTGACTGATATTATTCTCCCGATCCACGACACCTGGAGTCCTTCCCAGCCTGCCAAACCTTTTTTGATCTTTTTGAAAAGGGGTGGATAGTTGCTTTGATATAGAGAATGGTAGTACCTAGTCATATTTACTCCCAAATATTTAATATGAGAAAACAACATCTGTAGTTGAGATTAATTTTTAACAGTTTAACCTCAGGGTCTGGGAGATTCAAGTTTAGGAACTCTGACTTACCATTATTGATTTTATACCCTAAGATCTTCCCAAAATGCGAAAATACTTTTTGGATATTTGGTAGAGAAAACTGGGGGTTTGTTAGTGTAATAATAATATCATCTGCAAAAAGAGAAACTTTGTCATTTGTTTTTTCAATTACTATACCCCGTATATCTTCATTTGCTCGTAAATTCGCAGCTAAGGGTTCAATCTTTAGGGCGAATAGAAGAGGGGACAATGGACATCCCTGTCTTGTGCCATTCTTAATTTTTATTGGGTCCAACCCATTCCCTGGTAGCTTAACTAAAGCTGTCGGGTTTTGGTATAATGCCTGTACTCCTTCAAGGAATGCGTCTATAAATCCAAATTTCTGCAATGTTTTATCTAAGAATACCCAGTCTATTCTATCGAACGCCTTCTCTGCATCTAGACTTAAAAGGATAGCTCTGGTTCCAATGATTTGGACATGGTCCACTATATTTTATTATTTTCAGAGTGTTCTCTGAAGCCTGTCTACCCGACACAAATCCCACCTAATCTATGTGGATCAATCTCGCAAAATAGGATTTAACCTGTTTGCCAGGATTTTACTGTATAATTTCAGATCGTTGTTTAGAAGAGAGATCGGATGATAGCTGCAGCATTGCATAGGGTCTTTACCCTTTTTGTGAATAATGGCCAGATTAGCTGTTGACATGGTTGAGGGGATTGGTTTCCCTTCTAAGAATGAGTTATACATCTCCAGTAGGAATGGGGAGAGTATAGCTAGACATTTTTTATAGTAGATGGTGGTGAATCCATCAGGGCCAGGGGACTTAGATATTTTTAGTGCTTTATCCACTTCTTTAAACCCTCTGAACTCTGATGACCCAGAACTTAGATAAACATTGTCAAACCTGAACAGCAACAGAATGGAGCCGAAAATTGCGCAGCTCCTCCTTTCCGGTTCATAAACCAGATAAACCAGGTCCCGGATCGGTGGCAAGAGGAAACCATGTCGGAGAAACTGTTCCAAAGCTATTCTCCTTTAGTATGAGGGTTAAGAGACTGAGTTCCCATCTGCATGTTATGGTCACCTTTGATAAATCATTGAATACTTGCAGTGATTTATTTTCAATGGTATGTCACCTTTTTCTCTGCATACATTTACAATCTTCTCTTTGGTGCCATAACTGCGAAGCCTCAGGATGATGTCTCTTCTGCGTTTGGTGTCCTCGGATCTTGGGCCCAGAGCCTGGTGGGCATGGTCAATTTCATGGTCCTTCTCCTGGAGTTCAGGGATAATTGTGGTTAGGAGCTTGTGTATGTAAGGCCTTATTGCCTCAGTGGTGACTGACTCTGGGACATTCCTTATCCGCAGGTTCTGCCTCCTGTCCCTGTTCTCTTGGTCCTCGAGGCTATCTTTAAGGTAGCTTATTTCTTGACTCAATCTTGGGATTTCATCATCCGCGGTACTCTGTAGCTGGAGTGCTTCATCCATTTTTGTTTCCAACTTGGATGTTCTGTGGGCAAGGGAGTTGATCTCTACTTTAAGCTTAGTCACTGCCCCTTTTAAGTCATCCTGAAATGAGTGGTGCATTTTATCACACATCTTTGACTGCAGATCGTCCAGGTATGCTCATGTTTTTTCTCCTCCTTCCATACGCTTGTATAAGTCCGTCCCTGCTCTTTGTTGAGAGGGGTTCCACGTGCTGTGGCAACGCCATTTTGGACTTCACCACCCTGGCCTGATGGGCGTCGTTGTCCTCCAAAATACCGGTACACGTCTTGTGTCTGGGGCTTTTTTAGTTTTCCTGCCATGCGGGGGAAGCTTTAATGTTTCTCCAGATTTTTGTGCTCATTGGAGGGGGAGAAAGTCCTCTTTTGGATGCTTATGTACGAGGGTCTCGGGAGCGCCCTCCCTAACTGTCCATCCCCGGTGATGTCACTGGAAGTCTATAGTAATAGTTTTAGTCTGATTTCCTCAGCGGTGGTTATTGATTTTGAATCTTTCCCTTAGCTATATATAGGAATGTACAGGTATATGTTTACTTCTTGCCCTTTATTCTTTCTTATTCTGGGTCTTTGGGATGGTTCCTGTCCGCCCAAGGTCCTCTCTAGTGTCCTGGCCCCACTTTTCTGTAGTGGGGGAATTTTTAATGTGAGTTTGCGGCCTGTGAGTAGACTGTGGATTTGGAGACTGTGAGTTTGCCGGCTGTGAGTTAGCCGGCTGTGAGTTTGCAGACTGATTTTGCAGACTGTGAGTTTGCAGACTGTGAGTTTGCAGGCTGTGAGTTTGCAGGTTGTGAGTTTACAGACTGTGAGTTTGCAGGTTGTGCCTTTGGGGGGTAGACACTAGACTGCAACCTTCAGTTGTAATAATTTATTTTGATTTATGTGGGGTTGGAGATGTAGGGATGAGGGAACAGTCAGCTCAATAATATTCTCTCTTAGCTGCAGTGCCTGTGCACCTGCTCAGAGACTAAAGGTGGCCATTTTGTCAAGTGGTGATGGGACCTTCCCGTGGTGACTTATGGCTTCCCCTACCATGCATGCCCATGCCCATTAGCTGATGAGGACACAGCAGGATCCCCTCCGGTCTGCGAGGCCAATCCTGTGTGTGGGGGAAGAAGTGGGTCCATGCTCGGAGGCAAGGCTGTACTGCTGAGGTGAAGCGGCTGCACAAGATGGCCACCTCCCCTTGCTCCCTGTCTCCCCGCAGCACAACGGTCAGCCCGCAGTTACCAGCTCTGCATCATGGCACATCCAGTGGTGCCCCATCAATCAGCCCCACAGCTTCTCCGGTCAGTGTCTAAGGGGTACGGGGGGGGGAGCGAAACCAGCCCGCTTGATCTGATCGGCCTGCAGAGTGCCTAACCCAAGATGGCCACTCTCCCCTGATCCCCTCCCTGCAGCGCAACAACCACGCAAAGCCCGGGCTCAAACCGGGCAGGATACAGGGACACCCCAGCAAAGCCTCCCCAGTGCAACAAACAGGGGTCAGTTATTTATTTAATTATTTAATAATTAAATAGGCTGGCCACCTGTTCTTGTACGGGTCCCCTGTTCTTGTCCGTGTCCCTGTTTTTCAGGCTCAAGAGACGTGGCCTTACTCACCAGGCTTCATATCAGAATTTTAAATTGTTTGGCCAAATATTGACCAATTTTAAAAAATGTATCTAAATAATCCTTGTTCTCTTACTAGCTGATATTTGTGTTTTTTTATTTAATTTGGCCGGTTATGAATCAGGATTGCTGTGGATTGCTAATCCTTTGTTAGGGAGCTTCGGATCTAAACGGCTATCTTGGTCTAGCTCCAGACTAGGAGAATCTTTTTTCAGGTTTTTTAATTGTATTTATTTATTTTTATGTTTTTGATTGCCCATTGACTGCAAATGTATTAATCTGTGCCATTAGATTGTATTTGTTCATGTAATCAACGGAGGACATGGACCTGGACTATGCAGATGAGGACACTCTTCATGATGGCAGGGGTAAGTTTTATTTACTTTATTTATGCTGGCTGGCTAATGTTAGATTTTATAATGGGCAAATGAGCTATTATCCCTATGTGGATAATAGTAATTTTGCCCATTACTGTACTTTTTGTGTTGGGGGGGGGAATTTTGGGGGGTAGAGAAGGTAGGTATTAGTGTTGTTGTGTTTTTGAATGTTTATTGTGGGTATCGAGGATGGGTGACGTTGGTATTTGGCCCTAGGTAGGTGTTTATACTGCTCAACCCCGTTATGGTGCGATCCGCTACAACGCTTATAACACGGTCTGAGCTTGGCTCCCGATTTAGAATATCTTGAACCCGAGGACGCAACCAGCATCACTCACGCCGAGAACTTCTAACACAGTGTGATCAGCGCGCCTGCGTGGGGACATGTGATGTACAACTATCGGGACACGCGACGCCTCAGACGCCTCTTTAATACCCAGGTTACTGTCCATTGTATACAACTCCCGCCATGCATATCCTGTCCCCTCCCTGCCATGTCGTTCTGTGTCGCGCTTCTGACGTTGGAAGTCTGTGGTGCTCACGAGGACAGAAGTTAAAAAGATCCCGAAAATCTGAGCGGAGAAGAAGAGCCGGAAACATGAGGAGATCAGGAGCCAGGGTGGGTAATATTATATAATGCAGAAGACATGTGTCAATTCAGTCCACCAGGTCAGAGGCGGCATTTACTTCAAGAGTTCAGCTCCGGATGTAAGAAGCTCAAATATTTTTCATGCATATGAGGTAAATTAACACAAATTAAAACTCTTAAAAGAAATCTAACATTTCAATCCCATAGTTATTGCCTATTTTTCCACACACAACTCATGAAATCTTAAGAATCTTTCTTTGCTATGCTTTGGCAATCATTAACACAAGATGATAGACTGAATAAAAGCACAAGGGAAGGAATCAAGATGTGATAGTGGATTCCTGCACATTAAATCGTGCAATAAATGAGAATAAGAGCTAAAATTCAGATACTGTACATTATGTAATGTAATAAAATGAAGACAGATCCTACTTTGTAAAATATGAAATACCAAGTACTCCAACAAATAAAAATGTGAATTCTACAATAATTCGATAATAACAACAATAATGTTGCTGTCTTTAAATTTCATTCTGATAATCAATGCGCCATGAATCATTTCAACTTAAAGAACTGCTCTTAGCGACTACCTAGTGCTGAAGACAGAGATCTACTGTACATCACAATGATAGGGTTAAGCTTTCTGACTGGCTGGTTGTTCTGTGAGTGCTTCAGGTGACTATTACTCACGCACCATATCAGGCTGCCCAATCTGCATACAGCTGAATAAATGTTTCCATCTAAAAGCTAGGGATTCTCACACACACACACACACTGTGCCGCCGGGTCTGGGACAGCTGAGAGAGTTATCCCAGCTCCAACGAACGCGGAACCCAATTTTTTCCCGCGATCCGCTTATAACGTGATCACATTGAGTGGAGCCCGAGTACCGGGTTATAACGGGGTTCAGCTCTACCTATCATGTGGGTAGCGGGAGGGGTTAATCTCTTCATTACTTTAGTGGTATTAAATGCAAAGGTAATGAAGGGGTTAACTCCACTGCAACCCCCCAAAAGGCCTAAACACCCACCAAGGGCCAAATACCACATCACCCACCCTGCTACCCACAATAAACATGGCACTGGTAGTTAACCCCTTCATTGCCTTAGTGGTTAGCCACTAAGATAATAAAGTTGCCTGTAAATGCATTTTTATTGCATGGGATTGATGCCGGGGGTCTCTTGTGCTGATATTAATGGGTATCAGCACCGGAAAAGTCCCGGCATCAATCTGATGCAGTTAAAAAGCATTTTTTTTAAGTTCCTCTCTCGCCGCTGCCTCTGAAGCTTCTCCCCAGCTTCACGCCAACTTTTCCTGGCATAAGTATTTTGAGAGAAACTCGCCATTCAAGAGCCGCGATTACCCTCAATAAACTAATCGAGACTACTAGAATTGCACTAATTTCAAAACCTGTCAATAAGTGGCTTATCACTGCTCACCCGGCTATGTGTTTTGGACGGCAGCAAAAAATAGGGATTCATGCCTTTATCGCCCACTTATCGAGACTTACTGAATAGCAGAAGGCATTTTGGCCGAAAAATGCCTCGATAAGTGGGTTATCGAGGCTTATAGACTAGGTCCCTAAGTATTTTAAGTATGTCTCTTGGACAATGTCACCTACTGCTGTGACATACAGTAGTCCCAGGATAATGGTCAGCTTTCTGCCTAATTTATAGAAGAAAGTGTAGACTTAGTATGGAAGTGAGCAATTCCACAGTTTTACATTTGCTGGGACTGTGGGATAGAAATTCTAGGCCAGAGATTAGTGGTTCTGGTTTTCACTTACCTGCTCTCCTAATTGAGGAAGAGGAATATATTGCAGTTAGTATGGCTTTTTTCTCTCTCTTAGAGCCTAGAGGCTGGGTGGAAACTGCTGCTTCCCAGTATCCAGTTCGGGGTAGACGGCCCTCCCACGTGTTGCAGCATCTGAGGATCTAATGGGACCCTGTCCTCATCTCACAGTTAAGGACTCAATGTTATCTCTGTGTTATTTGAACTTGCTTAGCCAGCCAATATTGAAGATAGGGATATGCATATGAGTTAGACTCCTGACAGGAGTAGATATTTCCTTTTATGATTTATTTTGTTCTTAAAGTGACAGTGTTTAAAAATGTGTAGTGTCACTAATGGAAGAATAAACTGCTGAAGGTTGAGGGCTGAGTGCCCTTGTGTGTGTACACGTGTTTGTCCCCCTTTTATACAAACCAAACCCTAGAAGACTGTGTCGGGAAGAGCCTGGGCAGCGCTACATAAAGGGAGCAGTTTGCCGCATATGGTGGATGAGTGCAGGCAGACACTGAAAGGTCTGTGGGTTTGAAGGAAAAAAGTCGGGATTTAAAATGGCCGCCCGTTCAAAGTAAAGTGCAGAGTCTGCGAGTGAAGTCGGTCCCACTGTGTATGACTAGTTGTGTTTACAGCATACACAGAGAATGTGTGAAGTGTGGATGCAATAGCACTCAGAGGCCAGTAGATGAACATACAGTATGTTAAGGCCCTAAACCTAAGCAGAAAACCCCAAAATTTGCCTGAAGAAAGTGAAATTGGCATCTAGCAAGTGCTGAGTGTAAAGTATGCCTCGTCGGGTATGAAAAGAGTGCTGTGTAAACCTAACACCATAAGCAAAGTGCTGAGTGTCAAGTATTCCCTGCCGGGTTTTTTAAATGGCCGACGTGAAATGTTTGTTTTGCAATGTACCTAATCATACAAAACAGTGTCCCTTCAGACCATACGATGATGATGATGACGACTCCTATGTGGCCCCAGGAAGTGAGCTGTACCCGCAGATAAATTTAGTATGCTGAGCCTGTCATGAATTAGGTCACATGGAAGATGTGTTTCCCCAAATTTTCAAAAACAAACAGCTGCAAAAGCAAGCAACGCGTTGTGAGCGCAAGCAAGATATGGAAACTGATACCAGTGAGGGTGTGCCCAGTAATACTGATGTCTCTGGAGCTAATAAAGCAAAGAGAAAGAAGAAGAAAAGTAATTCTCAAGTGACAGAACCACTTGAGCCTGCAATGTCAGGACAACGTGCATCATAAAGGTGCCGAGATGTGCTGCAGACCGAAGTGCCGGGCGGAATCGTCACGGGAATGGTGGCAAAGAAAAAGGAGGAGCTCGAGACTCGGAAGCCTGAGCGGGACGCTACATTGGACTCTACTGCTGCCCAGCAGGAGGTTCCTCAGATGAAGTTGGAGACAAACCTAAGACAGACACTTGGGTCACAGAAGCAGTACATAGAAAAGATAGCGGTAGAGTTAAGACAAAAGGAAGCTACTGCTGCGGCCGAGTTTATTCGAGCATTTGCCCGTTCTCGGCCGCAGCAGTTACCTGGCGCGCGCCGGAGGGTGCCGGGCGCGCGCCGAAGCAGCGGAGGAGAGGCCCGCCGATCGCGGCTTCCCCCTCTCCTCTCCGGGTCCGCCGGGTCCCCCGGAATCCCCTGCCGCCATCCCCCACATCGCGGGACACCAGGGCTCCCTCGGGGAGCCCTGGACGCGCGTGCAGGGGGCGCAGGCACCCGATGACGCGTGACCGCGCATCGGTGACGCGCGGCACGCTGAGGGGATGCCACTTGCAAGCCGGGAAATCTCCCGGCTTGCGGAACTGGCCACACTTCAATAAAGTGTGTCGCCAGTGTATGCGGAACAGTAATGCACAAGTGTCTCCACTACAAGAAAAGGTATTGGCCCAGCCCAAGCATATGTATCCTACAGAAACTAATGCCCGTGAACACAAGGGTACAGTGAGAGCTGGGGATATCGCTCAACTGCAAAATGAGATTACAAAGTTTGAACCACCTGAGCAAGTGATGCGCTCCGATAAACATGACTGCAGTGCTCATGGGACCCAAAGTGGATTCCTTGCCATGAAGGCATCCACTGTAAAGAGACATTTCAGTAAGAGGAGCCTAGAAGGTTCAAAGATTGGAAAGCAAAGGCGACGAAGGGCAAAACTGCGCTTGAAAAGTTCCAGATCTCGCCACTCTGACCCACAGTGCGGAGCCAAGGAAATCCGGTCAGGGTGTCTCGTCAGGGGCTGAAGAAACAGTCCAGTCATGTGCAGGATGCAGGGGGCATTGAAATGAAATCTGAGGATGTAATGGACTGGAAGTCAAGAAAAAAAAATGTGTGGGAACTAACTGATTAGGTTACACGTGCGGACTATGTCACGGACACTTAACCTTTCAAATAAGCTATAGTTATGTGGTATTATGCCTCTAGGATAAGCGGCACACAAATATGGCAAGGTTGTATTTTCTGAAAATGTAGGTAAGACTACAAGTTAGAATATAGGTTCACAGCCCTTAAACAAGATTACTAGGTGATGTAAAAAGTTAATGACCCTTTTTATATAATATTTTTCATTTTCTAGAGTAGGAAAACCCCAGGGAGGTGATAGAAACTGCCCGGTTTCGTGAATATATATATACAGATAAGGTTTATGGGGTATAGGAAGTTGTTACTAAGAAAAGTGGTTTTGAAAATGGTTCCTTATTGAAAGGCACAAAATATGTTCGTCAAAAATAGTATATTATGACGAAACATAGTGTCAGTAATTGCTTCACATAATCAAATGGAACACTTAGGAAAAGGTTCACATTAGTTTCCAGTGAATGCTTAATGTGTGGGAATTAGCTCAAGTGTTTTAGATGGGACACTTCGTATACTGTATTTCCATGGTCGCTCACCCTAGAAGGTGTAAGCTCGGGGGGGGGCGGGGGGAGGATATGTGACATAGTCGCAGGATAATGGTCAGCTTTCTGTCTAATTTATAGAAAAAGTGTAGACTTAGTATGGAAGTGAGCCATTCCACAGTTTCACATTTGCTGAGACTGTGGGATAGAAACTCCAGGCCAGAGATTAGTGGTTCTGGTTTTCACTCACCTGCTCTCCTAATTGAGGAAGAGAAATATATTGCAGTTAGTATGGATGCTTCTCTCTCTCTTAGAGCCTGGAGGCTGGGAGGAAACTGCTGCTCCCCAGTATCCAGTTCGGGGTAGACGGCCCTCGTGTTGCAGCATCTGAGGATCTAATGGGATGCTGTCCCCATCTCATAGTTAAGGACTCAATGTTATCTCTGTGTTATTTGAAGTTGGTAACTGGCTTAGCCAGCCAATATTGCAGATAGCTATATGCATGTGAGTTAGGCACTCCTGACAGGAGTAGATATTTCCTTTTATGATTTATTTTGTTCTTAAAGTGATGGTGTTTAAATATGTGTTGTGTCACTAATGGAAGATTAAACCGCTGAAGGTTGAGGGCTGAGTGCCCTTGTGTGTATACACGTGTTTGCCCCCTTTATACAAACCAAACCCTAAAAGACTGTGTCGGGAAGAGCCTGGGCAAGTGGCAGCGCTACAGAAAAGGAGCAGTTTGCCACACTGCCCTCTTAAATTCTGCTAGAACCATTTTTCTTTTCTTGAATTAATTAACCCCTTTTATATTCCATGGTATCAGTTTAAAAGACATGACCAAAATCTTCTAATTAAGTGCTCGCTAATCTTCTAATTAAGTGCTCGCAAAATCTTCTAATTAAGTGCTTGCTAATAACGAAATCTCAGGGGGAAATAGCCTGAAATTCCTCATCTGTACCACATTGAAAGTTCAGCATGTCATTATTTAGATATAATCTTCAAATTTGACTCTCCTAGATAAGGATCATGTATATCAGGGCAAGCTAAGCATGATACCTTCTTTTCTCACATGTAAATTTTTGGGACTACTACTGTAGCTGGTAGAGCCTTTCCACTACATCCCAGCCAAGATGATTCCGTACTCAGGACATAATGGGAGACAGCCTTGCAGAGTTCCACAGCTTGTGGTACCCATATGCACTAAAACTTTATTTTTCTGGAGTGTAACTTTAACCTAGATTGGCTGCAAACTGAACATTTCCAAAAGGACACCCACTGACCCCAATTAACAGTAAACCATCCTACAGGTGGTGAGACTTACTGTCCTCAGAGCCACGATCTGGTCTACTGCTTCGGTGCGGCTACATCTGTAACATCAGTAAACAATCTTGATCAGTGGCAGATTTCCCATTAGGCCCGATTCTTCTGGGCCTAAGGCCACAGAATTTGGAGGGCAGCAGAATTTGGAGGCGGCATTTTAGTGTGCATGCACGAGTGGCACTGACCGCTTCTGCACATGCGCGAGGGGTGTTGGCTTCTTCTGTGCAGGCGTGAGCGGCGCTGGCCACCTCTGTTCATGCACAATTGGCCAGCGCATGATATCGCATTGCCATGGGAACAGGAGGGCAGGGCCTAAGGGTGCTATTTTTTTCATCCGCTACTCATCTTGAAAATCAATGGGATCAATTAATGACACAATCTACCGTATACATTATGGTTAATCTTCCTCTGTTGGCGTTACCATCTCCCTCCTCACCAGAGAAAATGACTTGAGAGTACACAGAAATATTCATCGCTCTGTAATTAGACCATTCATTTGCACAGTTTAAAGTCTTTCTCCATGACTACACAGGACTCATTGAGGGCTCGGCTCTTGTCTCCTTTTCAATTTCCTTCCCCAAAGCTGTAGCCTAATTAGTCTCCTTTCTTCCTCGTTGTCAATCCACCAAGTTCCAACTCTGCCTACACGGAAATGCTTTTGCCCCTCTGGATCTCTTTGACACATCTCCCACGATTTGGACAGGGAGTCTTTCGCAGAGAGTATCAGCTTCCAAAGGTGTAAAAAGCACGCCAGTCCTCCCTTAATATGTGGCCAAAAGTTTAAAGGGGAATCCCCACTTGTACTTTGCACCATGCTTTCGGAAATGTTCTATGATCTCCTTCATTTCCCGTTCCGTTGCAGAGTCATGTACAGTATGTATGATCCTGGAAGATCTAAATTTCACTCTCTTCAGAGCTGATATTTCCCATTTCTTTAGCTGTGTTCATTACTTGCATTTTCTGGCTGAAAAAGTGCATTCTGACCTGTTGTTTTAAGTCCAAGAGCCCTGTGTGCTGAGAAACAGAAGAGCACTCAAAAAATCTAGATACCAAGTATTAAAACAGATAATTAATGTATTAATGAATTCTTAAGTAGAAAAAGCAAAGTCATATCCCTAGACAAAACACCTATCTAACAACAAAGAGAGTCTTGTCATACAGTACCTCTACACAAACAAAACAATTATAGTGCATAGTGCCATCAAACATAAACACATATGTACTATATGAACCCATTCATAAATTAGAGGGAAGCTGGTCCCCTCAGAGCATCTGAAGAAAGTGCAATCATGAAGACATCAAAGACAAGGACACCAGAGGGAGAAATTGAAGAGTAGATAAAGTAATAATAGAATACAAGTTAGCCGGAGAACCGGTAAAAACGGGCCAAGAATATGGCAGGGTAAGCTCTGTCGGTGAGGAACAACGGGGACAAACCACTTATTTCTTCCCTTCTTTCCCATCCTTTCTCCCTTCCTTAGCTTTCCCCCCCCATTCTTTTTTTTTTCTCTGCACTCTATGGGCCTTATGCAGTAAGCGCCGATAAGGCTTTAAGTGGGAATTATCGGCAACTTTTCTTCCCGATAAAAAATTATTGGCAGCCGGCTGCCGATAAGCCACTTATTTCATCTGTAGTTGCTCAATTTCTTTAGTCAGTAACGTAATCTCTTTAGTTTTTTGTTTGAGAATAATTTGAATAAGTTTAAATGAGCAGTCATCTAACGTCTGGATCCACACCTTTTCAAAGTCCACGTTACTAAAACCAAAGGTTGGTGTTTTCTTAATGCGGAGTCCTCTTGGGATCCTTTTAACCTTGGTATAGTTTTCCAGGGACGTGATGTCCCACCATAGCCTTAGTCGTAGAGTCTGTAATCTTTCTAACTTGAAAAAGTGTGTGCCCAGATCTGAAGGTTCATCACACAACAATTCTCCACTGTCATCAAAGACATGTTCAGCCCGTTTGGTACGCTTAGTGTTACGTTAGATGACTGCTCATTTAAACTTATTCAAATTATTCTCAAACAAAAAACTAAAGAGATTACGTTACTGACTAAAGAAATTGAGCAACTACAGATGAAATTGAAAGCTTTTGAGGATATGGAGCATTTCGACAATAATGACCAGATCCTATCAAAAAATTTGGAACACATAGAGAAGGAAATTATCCTTAAAAAACAAACTAAATTTGAACGTGACAAACAAGACTATATTAGAAAACAAGTGTATGTATGGCAGAGAAGACCAGTGACAAACTCCAATAGGGGTAGATCAGATAGATCTTTTTCCAGCTCCAAAAAAAAAGAGAAATCCACAGTGAATCCTAAAAAATCTATTTTGAAACATAAAGCTGCTGAGGTGTCCAGTTTTGAGTCTGATGCTTCTGATGGTGATAGTCGGAATATCTCGGTTGCCTTTAATGAGATCACGGACACCTGGAGATCAAGTAGCCGCAACAGGGATGATAATAGAGATCGCCCTACTCCAAGTACATCTGGACAGTCAGTCAATTGGCATCATACCCAGAAAGAATCGGAGCCAAAAAACTGGTCTGTTAGAGGACGAGGAGATCAAGGAAGAAACGGGGCGCGAGGAGCGACAAAACGCAAGAAATATTCATAGATTCATCTGCAGATAATGTTATTAACATTTCAGACAAGACTCTGACCACCAGCCAATTATCTCTTTTGAATAAAGGTCTGAACTTTGCACCATTGAATAATTTCAACCTCTTCAATACAACCATTGACTTACAATGTTTTATACGGAAATTATGCCTCAAAAAATTCTTTTCCTCTAGGTCAGGTGCAGAGCCGTCCCAAGAGACGACATTATCCTCCTCTCTAACCGATGAGAGCTTACCCCTTGATCCCTCGCATTCTATTTCTACCTTTAGGGAACAAAGTGTGATATCTGATATGGAGGGATTGCTACTTGAACAACATGATGATGCACAATGTAATGCTATAACTATGTCTAACTTTTTTATCCATCAACATACAGACTTTAGGAAAAAATCAACGTTCATTCCCTACTCATCTAAGGGCCCCTTCATCTCCACTTTTGAGAGACTAGTTGAACAGGATCTAAAACAGCTGTCTGAGAGTTGCTCTTCCATCCGCTTCCCCCACGATAACTTGACTCATGAAGAAAGAGCTGAACTAACCATTCTGCAGAACGATCATTCTATAGTTATTAAAAATGCGGATAAGGGGGGAGCGGTGGTGGTGCAATCATCATCCAGCTATCAATTAGAAGCACTCAGACAACTAAATGATGCTAGTTCTTATAAAAAGTTAGGGTACGACCCAACAGTGAGCTTTTTGAAAGAGTTAAGAGATTTATTAGATCTGGGGGTGATGCTGTGTGTTCTTAACAAGAAAGAGTTTGATTTCTTGTTGTGTCCACATCCCATCGTCCCAGTGTTCCACCATCTCCCAAAGATCCATAAGTCACTAACCTGCCCTCCTGGTAGGCCCATAGTGGCTAGCATTGGATCTTTGGGAGATGGTGTATCACGCTATATTGATGGTTTCCTTCAACCTCTGGTTCACTCATTGCCTTCCTTTTTGAGGGACTCAAATCAACTTTTGATGGATCTACAGGAGGTCCAATGGAAAACCTCCTATAGTTGGGCCACTATGGACGTCATGTCGCTCTATAGCAGGGCTGCACAACACGCGGCCCGGGGGCTGCATGAGGCCCGCCTGGCCTCTCTGTGTGGCCCGCGGCGGCCGGGCGCCAGTTATTTAATTAATTAATTAAATAAATTAAAAAAAAAATAAAAAATTTTAAAGTTTAAAAAAATGGCGGCAATTCATCCCCAACCCCTCCTCCTTCGCCTCCCCCCCCGCCTCCCCCCCACCCTCCCCCGGGTTTTGAAATGCGCGCGCGGGGGACAGAAGCAGCATGAGGAGGATGCAGGATGCCGGAGACTGGAGGTCAGAGCATGCTGGGGGCGGGGCTTAGTGCCGGGGATAGGATGTGCTGAAAAGATGTGCTGAGTGTGTAACGGGCTGGGTGGGGGGGTGTGTGAAAAACGGGCTGGTGCAGAGGTGGGGGGGGGGGGGTGTGAAAAACGGGCTGGTGCAGAGGTGGGGGGTGTGTGAAAAACGGGCTGGTGCAGAGGTGGGGGGGGGGTGAAAAACGGGCTGGTACAGAGGTGGGGGGGGTGAAAAACGGGCTGGTACAGAGGTGGGGGTGGGGGGGTGCTGACATGTGGGGGGGGGGTGCTGACATGTGAGGGGGGGTGGGCTGCTGACATGTGAGGGGGGGGTGGGCTGCTGACATGTGATGGGGGGGTGGGCTGCTGACATGTGAGGGGGGGGTGGGCTGCTGACATGTGAGGGGGGGGTGGGCTGCTGACATGTGAGGGGGGGTGGGCTGCTGACATGTGAGGGAGGGGGGGGCTGCTGGCATGTGAGGGGTGGGTGGGCTGCTGACATGTGAGGGAGGGGGGGGGCTGCTGACATGTGAGGGAGGGGGGGGGGCTGCTGGCATGTGAGGGGTGGGTGGGCTGCTGGCATGTGAGGGGGGGGCTGCTGACATGTGAGGTGCAGGGGGGGGAAGTGATGTGAGGTGCAAGGGGGGTATGATGTGAGTTGCAGGGGGGGAGAGAGTGTCATATTGAGGAGAGGGGGAAAGAGTGTCATATTGAGAGGAGGGGGAGAGAGTGTCATTTAGGGGAGGGGAAGAGTGCCATATTGAAGAGAGGGAGAGAGAGTCATATTGAGGAGAGAGAGTCATATTGAGGAGGGGGAGAGAAGTGTTATATTGAGGGGAGGGTGAGAGTGTGTCATATTGAGGGGAGGGAGAGAGTCATATTGAGGGGAGGGGGAGAGTGTCATATTGAGGGGAGGGGCAGAGTGTCATATTGAGGGGAGTGGGAGAGCGTGTCATTTAGGGGAGGGGGAGTGTGTCATATTGAGGGGAGGGAGAGAGTGTCATATTGAGGGGAGGGAGAGAGAGAGTGTCATATTGAGGGGGGAGAGAGAGTGTCATATTGAGGGGAGGGGGACAGTGTGTTATATTGAGGGGAGGGGGAGAGAGTGTCATTGAGGGGAGGGGGAGAGCGTGTCATTTAGGGGAGGGGGAGTGTGTCATATTGAGGGGAGGGAGAGTGTTATATTGAGGGGAGGGAGAGAGTGTCATATTGAGGGGAGGGGAAGAGTGTCATATTGAGGGGAGGGGAAGAGTGTCATATTGAGGGGAGGGGAAGAGTGTCATATTGAGGGGAGGGGAAGAGTGTCATATTGAGGGGAGGGGAAGAATGTCATATTGAGGGGAGGGGGAGAGTGTCATATTGAGGGGAGGGGGAGAGAGTCATATTGAGAGGAGGGGGAGAGGGTGTGATTTAGGGGAGGGGGAGAGTGTCATATTGAGGGGAGGGGGAGAGTGTCATATTGAGGGGAGGGGGGGAGAGTGTCATATTGAGGGGAGGGGGGGGAGAGTGTCATATTGAGGGGAGGGGGAGAGTGTCATATGAGGGGAGGGGCAGAGTGTGTCATATTGAGGGGAGGGGGAGAGAGTGTCATATTGAGGGGAGGGGGAGAGAGTGTCATATTGAGGGGAGGGGGAGAGAGTGCCATATTGAGGGGAGGGGAAGAGTGTCATATTGAGGGGAGGGGCAGAGTGTGTCATATTGAGGGGAGGGGGAGAGTGTCATTGAGAGGAGGGGGAGAGGGTGTGATTTAGGGGAGGGGGAGAGAGTGTTATATTGAGGGAAGAGAGACATGGGGGGGATGCTGACATGAGATGCTTGGGGGGGGGGGCTGCTGACATGGAATGGGCTGGGGGGATGTGGAGGGGGTATTATGTTTTTGATGTGGAGGGGGGTATTGTGTGGGTGAGGGGGAGAGATGGGTGTATGAGGGATAGATGGGGAGTATCATAAAGGTTGATAGTGAGGGGTTCTGGGGGAGATGAGGATGATGATGATGGAGAGGTGCTGGAGGAGAGATGATGATGATGATGATGATGATGATGATGATGATGATGATGATGATGATGATGATGATTTAACCCGTGCGGCCCAAATTTTTTTTCCTTGGAGCAGTTCGGCCCTTCTCACTTTACGAGTTGGGCAGGCCTGCTCTATAGTATCATACAACACAATCAAGGGATTTCTGCTATTCAACATTATCTTCATCTATCCAAATTACCGGTTTCACTTTGCACATTTTTGATTGAAAGTATAACATTTTTATTAACACATAATTATTTCACTTTTGACTCACAATTTTATTTACAACTAAAGGGCACTGCTATGGGGACTTCATTTGCACCATCTTATGCTAATTTGTTTATGGGCTTCTGGGAATCTATTTTTATTTTTAGTGATCATAACCCTTTTAGAGAGCACATTATTTTCTACAGGCGTTATATTGATGACCTGTTTTTCATTTGGGATGGTGATTTTCTTTCTTTTGAAACATTCTTTAACACTCTTAATATTAATCAGTATAATCTCACATTTACTTATGATTTTGATATTCAACACATTGCTTATTTGGACATAATGTTGTATATAGATGTCAACAAAATCATTCAAACGGACGTCCATAGGAAACCTAATTCGCGTAATGCGTTCTTGATGGCTAGCAGTAATCATTCCAGGCCCCTCAAAAGGGGGATTTTGAAGGGGCAATTTTTAAGACTTAGAAGACTCTGCTCCACAGAGGAATCCTTTGATATTCAGGCTGAGGATTTGGTCCACAGATTTCTAAAAAGAGACTATAATAAGGTTCATATTGTGGAATCTCTTGATGCAGTTAAAACTCTTGAACGTGCTGATCTCTTTATTGGTAAAAAGAATTACAAATATAAAGGGAATAGAACCATCATGCCCAAAAAAATGGAGAATAGGGCACCCTTTTTCATTACACAACAGTGTAAGCAGGCAGACTCTATTAGAGGTATCATTCACAAACACTGGCACACCCTTAAATTGGATACAGATTTACATAATGTGGTTAAAGATGGACCAAAATTTGTTTTTAAAAAAGCCAAATCACTGGCAGGTTTTCTGTCACCAAGTCTGTTTCGTTCAAACCATCCACAACATATTTCTAATATACCAAAAGGCTTCTATAGATGTGCTCATTGTGTTGTCTGCCAATATGCCATTCCATTGAAAAGTATCCAAACATCTAAACCTAAAAGGAATATAAAAGTGTCCACATTTATCAATTGTAATTCGAATTTCATTGTGTACATATTGAATTGTGGTTGTGGCAGGCACAACATTGGACGCACCATTAGACCCTTGAAAGTTAGGATAATGGAGCATGTTAGAGCCATAAAAAATCGTACCATTACACATCCAGTGTCACGTCATTTTGCCCATTGTTCTCAGGGGGGTATCCAGAACTTCTCCTTTTCGGCTATTGAGCATGTTCCTCCACCCATTCGGGGTGGTGACAGACTGAACATGCTCAATAGCATGAGAGATGTTCTGGATCTTCAGCATGGATTCCCTATACCCGAACGGGATTAATCAAGATTGGGAATTAATCCACTTTTTATAAAATTATTTCATTTCTAAGATCAGTCTTAATTTAAGATATAATGTCCTAACATTTATATTTATATTCATGCTAAATGTGAATTAATATGTGATTTTTCTATTCTTCCACCCTTTAGGGGTTATTTAGTTTGTTATAATATTATTATTAAAGTATTATATTTTACACATTCTTATTATATACCATTTTTGAATCTATTCTATACATTCACATATTTTGATTCTAGATGTGTTTAGAAAATTCACCAGCTTTGATATATTTTTTATACTTATTATATGGTTTATCATTATTTTTTAGTAAATCTTACATATATACAGTATTCTTATTCTTTGTACTATTTCATATATATACATATGTATTTCTTTAAATATTATGGTTATTATTATTTTTAGTTCTAGTATAAGATTGTTTATTTCTTTTTCTATCTATCTTAAGATTTGTTTGCATCATTATATATTATTAAGATATTGCTATAAGATATAAAAAATAATGGAATGAGTTATGGGTTCATGGTTGGGTATAACTATATATGTCCCCATCTATCAATTAAGAGTTTAATATAGTTAGATTATGTTTTTATTTTTGATTTCTTTTTTTGTATAGTATATAGTTCTCTTCTTCATCTATTGCTTTGATTATTATATTCTAATCTTTTGTTATCTTGCTTCGTTTTTGCTTTTTATATTGATTTACTATTGAGTTGTGTATTTGTATTGTACTTCCGCCTTTGCCTTTTCAAAACGGAGGTATTTCTACCCTATGAGGCCACCGTAGTTCTTACAGGGACTCAGTTTCAGTCAGATTTTTTCTGACTGATTTTTGGCGCGAAATTACTTCCGCATTTACTGGCATATAAAGTGGATTAGCAGGGACATAGGTTACTCTTTGATAAAGCGCTATTTAGCGCAAAATGCATTAGAGGACCCTTTTTATGTAGCTTTTGCTACCATGCATCTCTATTAAAGCATTTTTAATTTTCACTACTCAGCCTCCAGCCCTACTTTTTTCAGCAGTGCTCTACCTTCTCTCCACGCATATTTGATCTACACAACGGATGGATGCACGCGTATATGGAGCATAAGGGGTCTATCATGTGAGTCATTTATCTGTATTTCTTACATTGTGACTGTGACTATAGGGTATTTGCATGGCTCCAGCCTTTGGTTCAGGACACCATCCCTCTCTATAGTGAATGCACTGGGAGTCCTTTTATATAGGGGCTGTTTTGTGATTTCATTTTGAGGGTGGTTATATGCTTTCTGTCCATATCAGGCTTTATTTGGTGAGCTATATACCCTGTCACATATATACATTTTTTCATTGATTTGACTCAACCCTTGACTCCTGGGCTATATTGCCTTCATTGCACTATTCTGGGAATTAGAAGCACCATACAGAGATTCATTTCTCATCCTTTGCTGCTTTATTAAAACCAAAAATTAAAGAACAAGATTCCCAAAAAATAAGATTTATTGGTACATATAATCAGCAGTGGAATCAGTTGCGTGAAATTTTGCAAAAGCATTGGTCAATCCTTATGATGGAACCCCCGGGGAACCCCCCCCACCCCCAGTACCCACAATAAAAACAATACAGTGACACACAATAAACATCATTATATTTATTAAATACATTACCCACCCCCTGTGCCCCCCCATAAATATAAGATTTATCCTTTTACAAACAGGGTTCATAACATAGCCCCATGCGAGTCCCCGGTGGGCTGGCGGGGCACCTGACAGACATACAGGGTACCAGCAGATCGTTTCAAACAGGTTCTGGAGGCCTGATGGTGGGTCCCGCCAAGCGCCATGGCCCCCAGGTGGTCTCCTTGGGTTCACCGTGGGCCACAATTGGGTCCCCACGGTAGGCCCAAGGATGTCTGGGAGCCACGGGTCAGACCCACAGGTGTCTGCGGGGCCTCGGGTGGTTCCCACGGGGTCTGGGGAACTCATGAGTGCTCACTATGGGTCCACGGTGCCCCCACGGATGTGGGACCACCGCTTCATCCTCGCACCTATGGGTCGGCGGTGCCCCCACGGATGTGGGACCACCGCTTCATCCCCACAGACTACGGGTCCACAGTGCCCCCACAGATGTGAGGCCACCGCTTCATCCCCGCAGGTGTAACCCGTGGAACCACCAGCCTGATACCCATGAGATACCTGAGGAGACCACAGGTGTCTCCAGAGGTCTCACGCAGAACCACGGAACAAATCCTGAATGTAAAAAAATAAACCTGGCCTATACATTCAATACATACACTCCCCCTCCCCCCAACAACTACAGTACAATAATGTGCAAAATAACTATTATCCAGATAGGGATAATAGATTATTTGCCCATTATTAAACACATTAACTAGCATATTCCAATAAATAAAGTACTACTGACCTCATCAATAAGAAGCCCCCGTCGCCAGCAACATCCTGATCTTTCGTTGCCACAAAATACATAGCCAAAACAAAGCCAATACATTGCAATTACATTCAGATATCAATTAACCCCTTAAACACCTTATCGGATAATAACCGCAAAGGTAATTAAGGGGTTAAGCCACACTGGCCCGATACCCACACTTCACCCATGAATTTGTACAGTGGCTTCATCATGCAAATATATATATATAATTATATATACACAGAGATATATATATATATATATATATATACACACACACAAGATGAACCATGTGGCAGGAAGGCCTGTAGCCGAGGTCAGGGAACAGTCCACACGTGTAGTTTCAGGATAAATGAAAACGTTCAGTGGCTTTATTTCTCCACAGCAACATAACATGCAGGTACACTGTCCCTTTAAGCAAATAAATCCTGCTCCACGTTGGGAGAAAACTGACTAACACAGCAGTCCTAGCTAGCAGGCTGGCTGGCTAAACCATACCCAAACCGTAAGAGTCTTTTTAAGCAGTCATGCAAACAAATGAAAGAAATCTTACTTTGGCTGCAGTAAGTAGTGTGCTGTATCCTTCTGGCTAGCAGCACATCTATCCATGTGCTCTCATCTCAGACAGCCAGCTACTGCTGGTAACAAGATCCTTATCTACCTTGCTGGCTCTCAGGTGTCAGCTTACATTCTGATTAGCTAGCTTCCACCTGAGTTAACCCTTATGAGTGCTGGATGAAGCACTCAGACATATGTTTCCCAGGCATAACTGATAGGGGTTGACTTCACCCTGTCACATACCTCCCCTGTTTGTGTGTGGCTAGTGTCCCACACGGCTGAAGCCCGACCCTCCACTCCTTCTCTTGACAAAAAATCAGCATTTCCATGGTCTTTTCCAGGTCTATGCTGAATATCAAAAGAGAAGGGTTGGAGGGCCATATACCACCTGGTCAACCTTGGATTTGTGTCCTTCATGGTGTTTAACCACTTCAAAGGCGCATGGTCAGTGACCAGGGTGAAGTGTACTCCGGCGACATAATATCTCAAGGCCTCAATTGCCCATTTTACATCGAGGCACTCCTTCTCAATAACGGAATACCTCACTTCCCTTGGAAACAGCTTCCGGCTGATGAACAGTATGGGGTGTTCAACACCATCAAATTGCTGAGACAGCACTGCTCCCAGTCCTACCTCTGAGGCATCCGTCTGGATGATGAAGGGCTCTTTAAAATCTGGGCTCCGAAGAGCGGGGCCCTCTGACAGGCACTTTTTTAGCATGTCAAAGGCGTCTTGGCACTCCCAAGACCATCTAACTTGGGTCGGGGCACTCTTTTTTGTCAGATCTGTTAGGGGTGCAGATATTTCTGAAAAATTGGGGATAAACCGCCGGTAATACCCTGCTAACCCCAAAAGGGAGCGGACCTGTGTCTTTGTCTGTGGGGTGGGGACTTCCTTTATGGCGGCCACCTTGCTAGCTAGTGGCCTTACTATCCCTCCCCCAACGGCATAGCCCAAGTACTTTGTAGTGGATTTACCCAGGGCACATTTTTTTGGATTTGCAGTGAGCCCTGCTTCTCTTAAGGACGTTAGGACTGCCCTTAACCTTTTTATATGAGACTGCCAGTGTCTGCTATAGATAACAATGTCATCCAAGTAGGCCGCGGCATATGCCCTATGGGGTCGTAGTACCTTGTCCATTAACCTTTGGAACGTGGCTGGAGCCCCATGTAACCCAAATGGCATAGTGACGAATTGGTATAACCCGAGAGGGGTGGCGAAGGCAGTTTGGCATTTGGATTCTTCCGCTAGAGGTATCTGCCAATATCCTTTCGTGAGATCTAGGATAGAGATATACTCTGCTTTCCCAAGCGAGTCAAGCAATTCATCCACCCTAGGCATTGGATATGCATCAAATCTGGATACAGCATTTACCTTTCGCAGATCCACGCAAAACCTCACCTTCCCATCTGGTTTAGGGACCAACACGATAGGGCTACACCATTCGCTGTGGGACTCCTCGATCACGCCCAATTCCAACATGTCTATTATCTCCCTCTCTACCAGGTCTTTTCGGCCCTCTGGCAATCTATAGGGACGGGACCGTACTTTTACGCCAATTTCTGTCTCAATCCTATGGGACACTAAATCAGTCTGCCCTGGCAGCTCCAAAAAAACATCTGGGAACTGGTCACATAATTCTAGTAGGTCTGACCTTTGTTCCGTTGTTAACTGCCCTCCCATGGGAACCTGATGGTCATTGTACGTACTACCCTTTGGAAGCTGCGGACCCAAATCCGTCTCTCCTTCCCGAGGGTGGATGAACAGTGATCTCATCGTTTTCCAGGGTTTCAGGAGGTTCACGTGGTAGATTTGTTTACCTTTCCTGGACCCTGGTTGAGAGATCTCATAGTTCACCTCCCCGGTGCGGCGGAGAACTTGGAAAGGACCCTGCCACTTCGCAAGGAGTTTACTCTCTGATGTCGGTAGTAGTAGCATCACTTGGTCCCCAGGTTGGAAGACCCTCAAGCGAGCATTTTGGTTATACTGCCTTTCTTGACGTTCTTGAGCAGATTTGAGGTTTTCCTTAGCAAACCGACCTATCATGTCTAGGCGATTTCTAAGGTCTATGACATACTGAAGGGTATTCTTGGAGGGGGAGGGCTCCTCCTCCCAGGATTCCTTCAGTAGGTCGAGAATACCCAGAGGTTGGCGTCCATATAGGAGCTCAAACGGGGAGAAGCCTGTAGATGATTGGGGAACTTCTCGTACCGCAAACAACAGGAAAGGGAGAAGTTCATCCCAAGCTCGCTTTTCAGTGTCCACAAACTTCCTAAGCATAGATTTTAAAGTACGTTTAAACCTCTCTACCAATCCATCAGTCTGAGGATGGTAGACTGAGGTCCGGACGGATTTTACCTCCAATAACTTTAGGACATCCTGCATTAACTTTGCCATGAAATTTGTTCCCTGGTCAGTTAACATTACTTGGGGAAGTCCTACCCTAGAAAACAGTTCTAACAGCCTGTGAGCAACCTGTTTAGCAGTGGCTGATCTCAGAGGGAAGGCCTCAGGATATCTTGTGGCATAATCTACCACAACGAGTATAAATTTATGTCCCTTCGCAGAGGGTTCTAAAGGTCCGACCAGATCTACCCCAATTCTCTCGAATGGGACGGCTACCAAGGGAGAGGAACCAAGGGAGCCGGCTTCTGTCCTTTTTGGCTATTTAACTGGCATTCAGGACATGTCTCACATAGTTTCATGATGTCACCATGTATGCCTGGCCAGTAAAACCGGGACGAGATGCGATCCGTGGTTTTATCTCTGCCCAAATGACAACCCCATGGGAGAGTATGGGCTAGGGTGAACACCGTTTTAATCAACCCTTTAGGGACTAGCATCTGTCGAATGACCTCCCCTGTTTGTGTAACCTTATTCACACGATATAGTATGTCATTCAACAGTTCAAAATGTGGAAACACTTTTATACCCTGTTCATCCATTATCTTGTTGTTGACCTGTACCACCTTCTCATATTGTCTAGCCAGAGCTGGAATATTGTCTAGCCAGAGCTCATATTGTCTAGCCGGAAGTCAGGAAGATCCAGGTCTGGCAACACTCCCGTATCTATCTGTTCCCCACCCTGGTCATCCCCGGCCATGACCTGCAGTCCTTTGGGCTGACTAATGTTACCAATAGTCCCAGCCTTTCTTAACCAGTCCTCTTTTTCCGCACGTCTCTGTTTACGTGTCTTTGGGACATGGTGTCTACGGGGAAAAATCTCTGGGGGAAAAGGGAACAAGTCTCCGGGCTTCTCCGGTACCAGAGAAGTAGGCTCCGTAGGAGTAGGGGCCAACAATGTTTCGAGAAAAGGCCAGTCTCGGCCAAGTAGAACAGGAGCAGGTAGCCAGGGAGCAACTCCCACTAGTAGGCTAGCCTCTTGATCCTGGATACGCAGTAGAACGTTCGCCATCAGGTATCTCTTTGTATCCCCATGGATACACTCGATATTCCAAGGAGAGTCATAAGATAGTCTATTGCTTGGAATTAGGCCCTCTAGGATCAGGGTTTTTCCAGAGCCCGAGTCCAGCATGGCGTTTACTTTTGTCCCCTCCAGAGATGCTGGGACTAACCAAGGATTGTGGTCCCCTCGGAGACAAGCTGTGGCAGTGGTTCTGCCATATGAACAGTCCATCTCATCTCCTGAATCCGCAACCTCGGTCGTCAGCGGAAGCTCTCGACAGGGCTCGGCGTTTGGACCTCTCCGCTGTTGGATGGGATCCTCCCTTCTGGTTGGTGGGGTTATCCTCTCCACCGGGTGGGTGACAGGAGTCCAGGTTCTCGGGGAATACTGTGGGTGGCGGCCTCCCTTGAGTGATCCAGTGGCCTTGGACCCAGGACGGGTGTCTCTGCGGGAGTTTGTACCAGTAACCCTCCGAGATGGGAAAGGGTCTTCCGATCGGGTTGACTGGATCTCCCGAGCTGGCAGGTTGTAGACCCCTTGATTGTCTGCTCTCCTGCCTCTAGTATCACCGGAAGCAACTGGTGTTTGCACCGGCCATTCCCAGCTATCCTGTTGGGTGTCGTCGCCCAGGAAGTTTTCCACCAAGCGGACCGCTGAATCCAGGGAAAATGCAGCGTGTCTTTTTACCCAGGAGCAGGAGGAGGGGGGCAGTATCTGTATGAACTGCTCGAGCACAAACTGTTCAAGGATCTCTGCCTTGTCATGTTTTTCCGGTTGTATCCACCTGGTACATAAGTCTACTAAGCGGTGGGCTACGACCCGGGGTCTGTCTCTGTTTGTATATTTGACTGTCCGGAACCGCTGTCGGTAGGTCTCTGGAGTGAGGCCTAGGCGATCCAGAATAGCAGCCTTTATTTGCTGATAGTCCATGGCCTCGTCTGCTGGAAGAGCCTGGTAGGCTGCCTGAGCTTCCCCTATGAGGAGTGGAGCCAGAGTCGTTACCCAGCGATCAACTGTCCAGCCGTGGGCCGTGGCTACCCTTTCAAAAGTGAGGAGAAATGCCTCTGGGTCTTTGTTTGGCTTCATTTTAGGCAGCATCACCGGTGGATTATTTGGAATCCCTGGTCTGCCTGGGGCTGGGCCTTCGGCCAGCAATTGGAGTAGCTTTTCCTTTCGCTGGGCCTGTTGCTCATCTTGCTGGGCTTGTCGCTCAGCTTGCTTCTCTGCTAGCTGAAGCTGTTGCTCAAGGAACTGAGAAAAAATTGTCTCCATTTTTTTTTTCCATGTCTGTGTGTGTGGCCCTTCAGATACAGGGCCCGTCCAACTCCCACTTCTGACACCACCTGTGGCAGGACGGCCTGTAGCCGAGGTCAGGGAACAGTCCACACGTGTAGTTTCAGGATAAATGAAAACGTTCAGTGGCTTTATTTCTCCACAGCAACATAACATGCGGGTACACTGTCCCTTTAAGCAAATAAATCCTGCTCCACGTTGGGAGAAAACTGACTAACACAGAAGTCCCAGCTAGCAGGCTGGCTGGCTAAACCATACCCAAACCGTAAGAGTCTTTTTAAGCAGTCATGCAAACAAATGAAAGAAATCTTACTTTGGCTGCAGTAAGTAGTGTGCTGTATCCTTCTGGCTAGCAGCACATCTATCCATGTGCTCTCATCTCAGACAGCCAGCTACTGCTGGTAACAAGATCCTTATCTACCTTGCTGGCTCTCAGGTGTCAGCTTACATCCTGATTAGCTAGCTTCCACCTGAGTTAACCCTTATGAGTGCTGGATGAAGCACTCAGACATATGTTTCCCAGGCATAACTGATAGGGGTTGACTTCACCCTGTCACAAACCAATATACAAATAAATGTAGAAGGGTTATCAAAAACATGCTGTACTCCAAATAACACTTCTCCATACAGACACACTACAATAAAATTAATTTCCTTTAATAACCCTAACTGAATTTACAATCACAATCATCAACTGCCAAACAAATACCTCAAATGCCAATCAACACATAGCATTTACATTGTATATATGATGCATACAATCTATGCACCATATACATTCTGCAAATGAATGTTAACAATAACATTGCAAGCAAAATACAAATATCTCCCAACAAGTATACTATTTTAACCAATCCAGTAAACATAAATCAATTAGCATTCATTAATGACATCCCTAAACAATTTACATTCCATCACTAACAATTAAACAATTAACTAATTCAAGCCTTTAACATAACAATTTAGCCTGTGAAAAAATATAAGTACCAACAAGAATACAAAATTGAAAACCAAGGCTAAACCTGACCTCAAGTACATCATACGATATCAACAATTACATCTATCTAATTTTAAAATACATTATACACACATTTATGCATAGCAGCATAGACAAATTAATTTAAAACACATCAAATCAAACTTTTAAAACAACATCATTTCATACCCTGTATGTATATATCTCTCTAGACATACATACATACATACATACATACATACAGTGGCAAGAAATGATATACCACAAATAAATAAATACACATGTTAAAAAAGCATTAAAAAAAATTAACAAGTTAAATTAAATACATTTCTTTAGTTCACTTACCATTACTTGACCCCACCGACTCCCGTTGAACAGCTTACTCACGAACAAAACCACCAGGCACAGGAACCCAAAAAATAAAAAACCATAAAAAATAAACATTAAACTAAAAATCCAAATCAATCCACGGGTCTTCTATTTGTAATCCATCTTCAGCTGTATTTTTCTTTCTTCTATCTTCTTCCGGGGTCTTCTTCCCATATTCGGCCACGCCCTGGTCTTCTTTCTTCTGTAGGAGGTCCTTCCTCCTCGGTGCCTGGCTTAAAAATGAGATGACATAGGCTTTTAAAGGCCTATGACGTCACATTTTCATCATGGTTCCCACGGTCCTGATTGGGCCGTGAAAACCATGTGTTTTGGCCAATAAAAAAAAAAAGATGACGTCACTTAAAAGCAATGAAAGCACAGCCAATCAGAATGGCTTTGCTTCAATTGCCTTTAAGATGACGTCATGAAAAAAAACATGGCTGGCCTCACATGGTACGGTAGCCAATCAGAGCGTGGGAAGTCTATCCCTACTCTGATTGGCTCTAGTACCATGTGACAGGCTTTCAATGATGTCACATTCGTTCTCCCCCAAGCCTCTGTCACATGGTATACTAGAGCCAATCAGAGTTGGGATGGAGTTCCCACGCTCTGATTGGCTACCGTACCATGTGAGGACGGCCATGTTTCTTTTCATGACGTCATCTTAAAGGCAATTGAAGCAAAGCCATTCTGATTGGCTGTGCTTTCATTGCCTTTAAGTGACGTCATCAATTTTTTTTTCTCGGCCAAAACACATGGTTTTCACGGCCCAATCAGGGCCGTGGGAACCATGATGAAAATGTGACGTCATAGGCCTTTAAAAGCCTTAAAAGGGTCCCTGGTCCACAAAGCAACGCGATTCAGCTCAGGGGACCCCCTGCTCACTGTACACTATCATTAAAAATACATTCATGCTGCTTCGTTACCGTAGCACATAACCGCAAAGGTAAGGAATGAGTGTTTATTGATATGTGTGTTTTACTGATAGTGTACATGTGCAGAGGGTCTCCGGAGCTGAAGCGCTTTGGTTTTAGGTCCGGGGACCCCCTGCTTCCCGAGATACAGGCCCCTTTAGGGGGTGCCGGTATCCCTCTGCTTTGTTTACATTCCGCGGTCACGTGATCGGGACCTTTAAATGCAGAGGGATACCGGCACCTCATAAAGGGGTCTGTATTTCGGGAAGCAGGGGGTCCCGGACCTAAAACCAATGCGGTTCAGCTCCGGAGACCCCCTGCACATGTACAATATGAGCAAAAGTTGTTTATAAATACTTTATTTTTTGCCGATGTTTGCGCTGAGAGAGCGGCTTGTCTCTGCTGCAAACACCTATCGGCAGAAACGGCCTATCGGAAGACTTATCGGGAGCCAGGCTGTATCGGCACACGCTCATCGGCAGTTTTGCTTTCGCAGTGATTCGGCAGGGATCGGCATGGATTCGGCCCTTACTGAATACTGCGAGGGCAAATCTCCAAAAAAAAGGCCTATCAGCAACACTTGCCGAAGAGATTTTATCGGGGCTTACTGCATGAGGCCCTATGTTTCCTTGCTGTTTCTTGTTATTTTTATGTCTTTTTTTCTTTTCTGTATCTCATTAAAAACAGACAGATGAGATACCCACTGGTTGGATGGAGTTAATTTCAGTCGTAATTGTTAGGTTACTATAATATGAAGTGAAGCATATAATATGCCTAGAGACAATTGAAGCACTGTCGCTAATTGTTTTAAAACATTTTGTATTGTTGTTTATTGTTCATTTTCAACTTACTCAATAAAAACTATTTGAAAAAAAAAAGTGGAATGAAGTTCAGCAACTGTGCTTGAGAGTGCTAGTTGTGTGCTCATGGGGGTCTCTGTTCTATAAAATAGAATAAGCTTTACGTTGTTAAAAATATGTAGTTGCACCAAGTACTGTATTATTTTATAGTATATCTTAGATGGGAAGTTCCAAATAATTGTAGATAAGTGACAGCAACTGATTAGGATTGACACCCTACACCTAACCACCATTATATTTCATGGCAAAATATCAGTCAACAATTTCAATAAACATTCTAAACTCGTAAAAAAAAAAAAGAGAGTCCGAAATGTCACATGAAACCACAAAACTCTGCGTATGAAAGAAGTAAAGTGAGCCAATGCAATTCGATAAAATACACATCCAATAATAAGTATATTCGGGGATAGTTATCCAATCCAGAGTACACTGCATGTTACTTTCTAAAAAGTTGTCCAACCTTTTTTTGAACATATCTATTGTATCTGCCATCTCAGTCTCCATGGGTAATGAATTTCACATTTTAACTGCCCATACTGGAAAGAACCATTTCCTTTGTTGTTGGTGAAATCTACTTTCCCCCAACCTTAAGTTAAATCCCTGGGTCATTTATACTGCCCTTGGGATGAATAGTTCTTTTAAAAGTCCTTTGTATTATACCCAAATATATTTGTACATGCAGTAGTTATAATATCCCCTCTTAGACGCCTCTTTTCTAATGTAACTAGCCACTCCACATAAGTCGAATTATCTGTTTAATGCAAGATAAGATCTTTTTTGCCTTTGCAGCTACTGCATGACTTTGGGCACTATTGCCAAGCCTGCTGTCTACAAACATTCCGAAATCCTTCTCAATAAAGGATTCTCTTATTTATCCCCATTTAATTTATAAATTACCTGTTTATTCTTGTTTCTGAAATGTACAACCTTACATTTACAGTATCTGTATTAAACCTCCTCTGCCATTTACCTGCCCAAGTTTCCAGTCTATTCAAGTCCTGGAGAGAAATTACATCCTGCTCTGATTGTACTACTGTATATAACACAATTTAGTGTCATCAGCAAAGATGGAGACTTTACTCTCTATGACATCCTCAAGGTCGTTAATAAACAAGTTAAAAAGCAGGGGTCCCAGTACCGATCCCTGAGGAACTCAACTCACAACTTTAGCGCAACCTGAAAAAGTTCCATTTATGACAACTCTCTTTTGTCTATCCTTCAACCAGTTTTCAATCCAGGTGCAAATATTTGTACTGAGTCCAATTTCCTTAATTTTGTACACTAGCCTTGTGTGGAACTGTTTCAAAAGCCTTTGCAAAATCTATGTAGACCACATCAACTACATTACTCTGGTCTAAATTCATCCTTACCTCCTATGAAGTTCCTATGAACTTCTTCCTCAGTTAACCAATTGTTTGTTAATATAGAGGCTGTGGCTTATTCCTGTGGCACTACTATTGCAATTGATTCTTCCCTGGTTAATACAGGGTCAAAGAATGTGTTTAATAACACTGCTTTTTCTATATCTTCCATAATTTGCTTGCCCATCTCACACTAAAATGGTCCTATATTTTCTTTTCTAATTTTTTTTCCTATTAAGGTACTTAAAGAAGTTGTTAGGGTTGATCTTACTTTCTATTGCAACCCTCTTTTCATTTTCATTTTTTTGCTAATTTGATTGCCCTTTTGCATTTTTTTGTTACATTATTTACTATTCTGATATGATGCCTCTGTCCTTTCTGACTTTAAGAATCTGAATGCCTGCCTCTTCTTTTCCATTTCCTCCCCTACCTGTTTATTTAGCCACATTGGTTAAGACTTGTTTCTTTTATACTTATTACCCAAGGGTATATACACTGATGCTTTTCCAACAATGGTTTAAAGACTGCCAGTGGCGGATTTCCCATTAGTCTTGATAAGCCCGGGTCTAGGATGGCAACATTTGAGCGCGGCAGAATTTGGGTTCAGCATGCACAATTGGCGCTTGCCAGCTGCTCAAGCGAATGAACAATCGGCACCTGCCAGCAGCTCGTGCGCATGCGCAATTGACAAGCACCGATCATGCCTGCATGGCCGGTAACGGGATGGTGCGGCACTGAAGGAGTAGAGCAGAGCCAGGTAAATGCCTAAGGGCGATATCTTTTTTAATGAAACACTGAAGACTGCCAATTTATCTTCCACATTTCTTCCTGCAAAAATATCATCCGAATTTATTCCTTGTAGATAATTCCTCAATTTATTAAAATCTGACTTTCTAAAGTTTAAAGTCTTTGTTGAACCCAAGTAATATGGCTTTTGATCATTTATTGCAAATAAGACCATGTTATGATCTATGTTGCCCAAATGTTCCAAGACTTTAACATTTGTTATTACTTCTACATTGTTTGATATTACCAAAATCCAATATTGCCCCTCTCCTGGTTGGAGCCTCAATAATTTGGGTAATGTAATTGTCTTTAAGCACCCCCAAAAAACTGTTTTCTTTCGTTGTAATGCTAAGCTCATAGACTGAGGCAATGTCTGGATAATTGAAATCACCCATTATGCAAACATGACCTAGTTTTGATGCCTTCTCCATTTGCTTCCTCAATCTCACAGATAGTTGGTGGTTTATGGCATATCACTACAAACATTTTCTTTCTACTTTTACCTCCACTGCTAATTTTTATCCACAAGGTTTCTACATTTTCATAATTCCCTTCATAAACATCTTCCCTTATAAAAGATTTTAAATTTGGTTTAACATATAAACATACTCCACCTCCTCTTCCATTTGAACGAAACTTCCAAAAAAAGGAATAACCCTGTAAATGTTTCATCCCAGCATGTTTCAGTAATGATGCCCCATACTTCCTGCCTGGAGTAGGGTGGAAATTTCATATACAGGGAGGTGTCCCTTAAGCAGCCCAGGGTGGTAGCTTTCTGGATCAGAGAGATAAGTGCAGTGTGCTCTCCCACATCAGAGAGAAAGCAGAGATAAATTTCCTAGTCCAATGCTCTAAGGCCGAGTCCATAGAAGGACAGGCCACGCTGAGCCGTGCGGACGCTCCGCGCTGAGCCCCTGCATCCTCAATGAGGATGCCTTGAGAGGGGGCTCACGCGAGCGTCCGCAGGCGTGCTGAGGCGCTGGAGTTTTCAGCCTAGCTGTTTTTCAGCGCGCTGTTGGCTGAAAACATCCAATCAGCGCGGAGCTGCGTCAACATCACGGCGCCGTGACGTCGGCGCCATGACGTCGACGTCGGTGCGTCGCGGGCGATTGGCCCAGCGACGTCACTGCCCCGCCTCCTTCAGTCTCCCCCCGCCTCCGATCGCGCCCGCTGGCTCGCCTGCATGGGCATGAAATCGCGCAGATTTCAGCAGGCGAGCCTTAGCGTCAGCGCGGCTCGGCTTGGTTCAACCCTCTATGGCCCCAGCCTAAGAGATATCAGAAGCATGCATCACAATTGTAATCTTCTTATCCATAAAAACATTTGACAAGTGCAGATATAATATATGAGTATGTTCAATAATAGGTCATTACAGCTCACAAAATGGGGTATAGTATTGGTAATTAGACGTCTTAGGATGTAAGGATATCAAGAAAATGGACCCCAAACCCATAAATCTAAAAGTCCATAACCCCTAGAGCTAGACCTAAATCTCTCCCATGACGATACTCACGACCTCAATCTGTGAAATCCTGGATCCTGTGTGCTCTCAGCCCGAAACAGACACAATGTGAACTTCCTCCTGGCGTGGGAGGGGTGATGGTGGTGCACTGCGTGTCAAATGCCAAATGATGCGTTCCAGATTTAGGAAATGCGGCTGAAGCTGGTTAAAGTATCAAATAGCAGCAATTTATTGAACGTAGGATAGCATTGTTAAAAACAAAAGTCAGGGAAGAAGCCTCTGACGTTTCGTGTGTGTACTGCACTTTCCCAAAGAGTTTTTCACATATGGCTCCTTCATTTTGGCTCTATTTTTGTTAAATAAATCATGACACGGTGTTATATGTCATATGTTGTTGTCCATCTGAAGTTGTATTTACCTCATTTTTAGACCTGCTAAGGAACAGATGATTGTTATTATGTCCTGATATGTAAAACCATAGAATTGGGTGTACTTTCTTTTTCACACAACTGTATATGGTTCACCTAGGCCCCTCTGGAAAAAATGAAAATAACCAAAGTTGGTCCTTCCCATCCACACTGTTCAATATCCCGGCATTTGGAGTCTTTGTCCAAAACTGGTGGCTGCAATTTAAAGAACCCCCACAATTTCTAGAATGCAGCTAACGCAGTTCAAAGAGGGGAAATCAGGGAATGTAAGATCGCTAAAAGACAAAAAGATAGAGAAAGATATATGGCTCTAAATACAAAGGTCAGAAAGGTTTATGCCCGCTTTAAGACAACACAGAAAGGTTGGGAAGAGTATTAAAAAAAAGAAAGAACTGGATCTCTGTTGCAGGGTACATGCAACCACACACGCGGGTTCTCTTGATAAGGCTTCTTTATTGAGCCTTAAAAATATACAGCACACAGAAACAAAATAGCTTCTCTTCAGCATACAAAAACAAAATAGCTTCTCTTCAGCAGACAAAAACAAAATAGCTTCTCTTCAGCATAGAAAACAAGGCAGCTTCTCTTCAGCATGCAGGACACAGACAGTTCATCACACATGTACTTTGAAAAACAGGCCTTATAGCAGTAATCTCTTCAGTATTTCAGTCCTGTCTCCTGACCAGCTGGCTTGCATGTGTGTACAGCCTGGGGGTTTTAAAACACCTTGATTATGCAGCTGGGGTCAGACTAATTAAGCAGCCCTTCTCAACTGAAACTTAACCTCGTCACTGCTGCACTGCAAGCCTAAACATAGGTTTGCCAGGTATATGGCTGGTGACGTTCATTCACCCTGTCACATTCCTCCCCTGTTAGTGTGTGGCTGGGGCCACGGACGGCTGAAGCCCGACCATCCACCCCCTTTCTAGAAAAGAAGTCAGCATTTGCATTTTCTTTTCCAGGCCTATGCTGAATCTCAAATGAGAAGGGTTGGAGGGCCATATACCACCTGGTCAATGTAGCATTGGAGTCCTTCATACTATTTAACCACTTCAATGGAGCATGGCCTGTCACCAGAGTAAAATGGACTCCTGCCAGGTAATGCCTCAAAGCCTCAATTGCGAGGCACTCCTTCTCAATCACTGAGTAGTTTTTTTCCCTCAGGAACAATTTCCTACTCAGAAAAAGGATTGGATATTCCACTCCCTCAAACTGTTGTGACAACACTGCCCCTAGCCCTATCTCTGATGCATCGGTTTGCAATACAAAAGGCCTGTTGAAATCTGGGCTTCTAAAGATGGGACCCTCTGATAGATACCTTTTTATGTTCTCAAAGGCTCTCTAACACTCCGTTGACCATACCTCTTGTGTAGTAGTTGGAGATGAACCGCCGATAGTACCCAGCTAAACCCAGCAGAGAGCGTACCTGCGTTTTTGTTTGGGGGGTCGGAACTTCTTTCAGGGAAACTACCTTGTCGGCTAGTGGCCTTACTTTTCCACCTCCCACTGCATACCCTAAGTATTTGGTTTCTGCATTACCTAAGGCACATTTCTTAGGTTTGGCTGTGAGCCCTGCCTCTCTTAGAGATGTGAGGACCGCTTTCAGCCTATTTAGATGGGCCCGCCAGTGTTTACTATAAATGACAATGTCATCTAGGTAGGCTACAGCATAAGCCCTATGGGGTCTCAGCACTTTATCCATGAGTCTCTGAAATGTGGCGGGGGCTCCATGCAGTCCAAATGGCATTGTCACAAACTGGTATAAACCCATGGGAGTGGCAAAGGCTGTTTTGCACTTGGACTTTTCCTCTAAAGGTATTTGCCAGTATCCTTTTGTTAAGTCCAGCGTGGATATATATTCCGCGTTACCAAGGGCGTCAGTTAACTCGTCCACCCTTGGCATCGGATATGCATCAAACTTGGATACCGCATTGACCTTTCGGAGGTCCACACAAAATGTTACCTTCCCATTGGGTTTAGGGACCATAACTAGTGGACTACACCACTCACTGCATGATTCCTCAATCACTCCTAAGTGTAACATTTCTTGTACCTCCTTCTCTACCAGGGCCCTACGACTTTCAGGCAACCTATAAGGATGGGAACGTACTTTTACCCCAGGTGCTGTCTCGATCACATGTGAAATTAAATTAATTTGCCCTGGCAAATCAGAAAAAACATCATGGAATTGTGTAATTATTTCTAACAAGTCCCCTTTTTGTTCAGAGGACAACTGTCTACCCATTGGGATTTTATCATCACCCACGATGTTCTCCCATGGGGGCTGAGGACCCAAGTTCGTTTCCTCCTCCACTGGGTGGATGAATAGAGACCGCTGCATCCTGCAGGGTTTCAGCAGGTTCACATAGTAAATTTGTTTATCCTTCCTGGACCCTGGTTGAGCGATCTCGTAATCCACATCACCCGTACTTCGGAGTACTTCGAATGGGCCCTGCCATTTGGCTAGGAGTTTACTCTCAGAACTTGGTAACAATAACATCACCTGGTCTCCCGGGTGAAACACTCTCATGCGAGCATTCTGATTGTAATGTCTCTCCTGATTGTCCTGGGCTGATCTAAGATTTTCCCTAGCAAAATGCTCGACCACATCTAGGCGCTTCCTAAGGTCCAATACATATTGCAGGGTATTCTTAGAAGGAGACCGCTGTTCCTCCCAGGACTCCTTTAGGAGGACTAGGATACCCCGGGGTTGGCGGCCATACAGCAGTTCAAATGGAGAGAATCTCGTGGAGGCCTTGTGAACTTCCCGTACTGCAAACAGCAGAAAAGGGAGAAGTTAATCCCAGGCTCTCTTCTCTGAATCTACAAATTTCCTCAGCATCCCTTTTAGAGTTCGGTTAAATCTTTCCACCAATCCGTCAGTCTGTGGATGGTAGACCGATGTCCAAACAGACTTGACCTCTAGTAACGTTAAGACATCCTGCATCAGTTTAGCCATAAAATTTGTACCTTGGTCTGTCAACATAACCTGGGGAAGTCCAACCCGTGAGAACAGCTCCAACAACTTGTTGGCTACTTGCTTCGCCGTTGCTGTTCTCAGGGGGAACGCCTCAGGATATCTTGTAGCATAGTCAACTATTACATGAATAAACCTGTGTCCTCTTGCAGAAGGTTCTAGAGGCCCAACCAAGTCTACCCCAATCCTCTCAAAGGGAACTGACACCAAGGGTAGAGGAACCAAAGGGGCTGGTTTTTGTCCCTTCGGACTCGTTAGCTGGCACTCCGGACATGCCGCACATAACTTAGCAATATCACTATGCATCCCTGGCCAATAGAATCGGGAAAAAATACGGTCCAATGTTTTATCCCTGCCAAGGTGACCACCCCAAGGGACAGTATGGTCTAGAGTGAACACAGATTTAACAAACGCCTTGGAACCAATATCTGTCTGGTGACCTCCCCTGTTTGTGTCTGCCTATTCACCCTATACAGGATATCATTTGATAATTCAAAATGGGGGAATACTATCACCCCCTGTGCATTCAATATCTGCTCATCAATTTTTACCACCTTACCATACTGTCTAGCAAGGACTGGGTCTTCCCATTGCCTCTGGTGAAAATCAGGGAGGAATTGGTCTGGTAAATCTCCAGGGCCCATATCCCCTCCCTCTGACCATCCCCAGCCATCACTTGTGACTTCTGGCTACTAGAATGGTCACATTGAGACCCAGATTTCTGCAACCAGTCCTGTTTGTCAGAGCGTCTTTGCTTCCGAGTCTTTGGAACCCGGTGTCTACTGGGAAAAGGGTCTGCCGAGAAGGGGAACAGTTTGCCAGGGTTCTCATGAGCTACAGAATAAGGCTCCTCGTGAGAGACTGGAGCCATTAGGTCTGAAAAGAAAGGCCAGACCCGGCTGAGCACAACGGGGGCAGGGAGCCAAGGAGCGACTCCTACTTCGAGGTAGGCCTCCTGACCTTTTATCTGTAGCTGGGTTTTGGCCGTCGGATACCGTTTTACATCGCTGTGTATCTTATATTATATATTTGTGAAAGCACTGTATGCCTGTCTGCATCTTCCTGTGTCCCTAGGGGAAATCTCATTGGTCCCTTGGGCCGCCCGCCCCCACACCTCTCATTGGCCTGAGGCGGAGTGACGACACACACACACACACACACACTCTGTTTCTTGGCCTCACTCTCCCCCGTCAGTTGGACCACAGCTCACCTTCCACACCCCCCCCCTCCTCTCCCGGTGCCCCTCCTCTCCCGGTGCCCCTCACTCTCTCCCCCCTCCCCACCTCACCCAAATCCCCACGCTCCGCAACATCCCCAGCCGCATCATTACCCTCACCGTGCACCACTCCCGGAGAGGGGAAGCGCGGCCCTCCTGCTCAGCAGCAAACTCCAGGCTCCTCCCCCCTCGCTCACAACGAGGAACGGAGGGGAAGCGCGGCGCGGCCCGGGCCTCCTGCACTCCCCCTCACGTGAGCCGGCTCCCGGACGGAAGGGAAGCGCGGCGCGGGCCTCCTCCTCACGTTCACCGGCTCCCAGACGGAGGGTAAGCGCGGCGCGGACCTCCTGCCACTCTTGCCCCCCCCCCCCCGCCAGCTTCCCGAACTCACCTCCTGCCCCAGCCAGATGCCACAGGGTCAAGGTAAGTCACACACTGTCTCCCACCCACGCACTGTCACCCAGTCACCCACCCAGTCACCCACCCAGTCACCCACACACCCACCCAGTCACCCAGTCACTTTCACCCAGTCACCCACTTTCACCCACCCACTCAGTCAACTCAGTCACCCACCCACCCACTCAGTCACCCACCCAGTCACCCACCCACTCACTCAGTCACCCACCGACTCACTCAGTCACCCACCCACTCAGTCACCCACCCACCCACTCACTTAGTCACCCACCCACTCACTCAGTCACCCACACACTCACTCAGTCACCCACCCACTCACTCAGTCACCCACACACTCACTCAGTCACCCACACACCCACCCACCCAGTCACCCACACACCCACCCACACACCCACCCAGTCACCCAGTCACTTTCACCCAGTGACCCACTTTCACAAAGTCACCCACTCACTCAGTCACCCACTCACTCAGTCACCCACCCACTCACTCAGTTACCCACTCACTCAGTCACCCACCCACTCAGTCGCCCACCCACTCAGTCACCCACCCACTCAGTCACCCACCCACTCACTCAGTCACCCACCCACTCACTCAGTCACCCACCACCTCACTCAGTCACCCACCCACTCACTCAATCACCCACCCACCCACTCAGTCACCCACCCACTCACTCAGTCACCCACCCACTCAGTCACCCACCCACTCAGTCACCCACCCAGTCACTACCCATTCAGTCAGTCACCCAGTCACCCACCCATTCAGTCAGTCACCCAGTCACCCACCCATTCAGTCACCCACCTATTCAGTCAGTCACCCAGTCACCCGGGGGAAGCCCAACCCTGTCATCTGCCCCCCCAAAATTACATCCCGGGCAACGCCGGGTCTCTCAGCTAGTACATTCTATACTCCGTGGAGAGTCAAAAGAACACACGTTAGCTGGTAACAGTTCCTGGAAGACCAGAGTTTTCCCAGAGCCCGAATCTACAAGGGCCTGGACGTTTTTTCCCCCCACGCTGGGCTGGAAGTAGCCAGGGCTTGTAATTTTCTCCAGTGAAGGCCGAGGCGACGGTCCTGCTGAAGGAACAATCCACCTGTAGACAGTCCACATGCCGGTGGCCTTGTTCTCGCAGGCGGAACATGGAGAGGATTCCCTCGCAGGAGGGGGCCGTGGATAGCGCTCTGCTGGACCGGATACTGGAGACCAGGTATCTGTTGGGTCCTGTGGGTGACGTCCTCGGAAGTTCCTCTCATTTGACGACAAGCCGACATCAGGAAGGGGATGAGGGTCTCGGCGGTGCCTGGCGTTTTGACTTCTTCCTTGTTGGAAGGACTGCTCATTTCGTGGCACTTGGCGGTTGTGTATGATGGGGCCATAGTTTCACTGTTGTTCCAATCTCCCTCGTTGGGTCTTCGCAAGTGCTGGTGAAGTTGGATCCGTCAGGTCCAGGGCATTCGCCTGATCCTCGGCCCCAAGGAAGTTCTCAACGAGTCGGACCGCCAAAGCTAGGGTTTCAGCATCATGACGTTTTACCCACGAGCGTGCGAAAGGGGGTTTTATCTGTAGGAATTGTTCCAACAGCACTTGCTCAAGAATTTCAAGTGCGCTCCTCGGGTTGTATCCAGCGAGTACACAAGTCCAATAACCGCTGCGCGAGGACCCGGGGTCTCATCATAGCGGTGTACTTCAGGTTCCGGAACTGCTGCCGGTAGTTCTCTGGGGTCAGACCTAAGCAATCCAGTATGGCGGCTTTTACTTGTTGGTAGTCCATTGTCTGATCTGCTGGGAGGCCCTGATATGAGGCCTGGGCTTCTCCTATGAGGAGCGGGGCCAAAGCAGTTGCCCAGCGATCTGTAGCCCAGCCGTGAGCTTCGGCAACCCTTTCAAATGTCAGTATAAAAGCCTCTGGATCCTCGTTCGGAGCCATTTTCCTCAGGAGGACCAGGAGTTTGTTAGCAAGTTCTGGACTGGCAGACCCCTGGAATTGGGTCAACAGCTTGACCATCCGCTCAACCTGTGCTGCCTGCTGCTGGGTTAGGATCTGTGTTTGCTGCTGCAATAGTAGTTGGGCCTGCTCCTTCATTAACAGTCCCTGCTGTTTGGTCTGCTCCTGCATTAACAGTCCCTGCTGTATGGTCTGCTCGCAGAGAAACTCTTTTAAAAATTCTTCAATTTTTCTCAATTTTGTGTGTGTGTGTGGCCATTCAACTGCAGGGGCCTCTCAAAATCCCGGCACTTCTGACACCATATGTTGCAGGGTACATGCAACCACGCACACGGGTTCTCTTGATAAGGCTTCTTTATTGAGCCTTAAAAATATACAGCACACAAAAACAAAATAGCTTCTCTTCAGCATAGAAAACAAGGCAGCTTCTCTTCAGCATGCAGGACACAGACAGTTCCTCACACATGTACTTTGAAAAACAGACCTTATAGCAGTAATCTCTTCAGTATTTCAGTCCTCGGATTAACACAGCGGGGGTCCCTGCAGTCCCATTCAAACTGAATGAGACTGCCAGGGACCCCCGCTGTGTTAATCAGATGGGCCATTAGTCTGTTTGCAGAAATGTCACAGAAATGTTGCAGCATTATTGGGAGATTGACCCAGATTTTCAAAGGCAAGTGTTCGGATACTCGTTGCTGCATCTGTACCTATCATAAGTAAGGCCTAAAAAAGAGTTAAAGGAATCCATGATATCCTAGGAGGGCTTCCCTGTATACAGCCTCAAAACTGACCTGATACCAGACACTGCAGAGGTTACTGCCCTGTTTATGATCCTAGCTATTGTACTGTGCAGTGGGCAGAAGGCTAACCAGTGTTAATGTAACAGTGTTTCCCCCACCCGATGGGAGATTCTGCCATTACAGCATGTGTGGCGCATGCTACCTGTTGGTAAGCAGGAGGGCTGAGTCGTCCGCCGATGATTGTGGGGACACAGACCAGGTTTCTGGGGTACATACCCCACATGGTTCTCTAGCAGTGCAGCGCCTCAATCTGCCATAGGCTCCAGATGTATGGAGGCGATCTCCTACGATAGAAACAATCACCTCTCCCCCCAGTAAGATCACACACCAGACAGAATGTATATGAAACAGGAACTGGTTATTCTATCAGCCCTCACAGTCACGGCAGGCTTCCGCCCAATGCAGTCTCTGGCTCGGATATCCAGCTGTAGGATAGTCCCTGGACCTGCACTAATGGTCAAGGGCCCCCACCACAGTCCTACACTACCGACACACTTTATTGAAGTGTGGTCGGTACCGCAAGCCGGGAAATCTCCCGGCTTGCTAGTGGCCGCCCCTCGGCGTGCCGCGCGTCATAGACGCGCGGTCACGCGTCATCGGGAGTGTGCGCCCCCTGCACGCGTGTCCAGGGGCTCCCCGAGGGAGCCCTGGTGTCCCGCGATCGCGGGACAGCGGCAGGGGGTTCCGGGGGACCCGGCGGACCCGGCAGCGGTAGGGAGAGCGCCCCGATCGGAGGGCGCTCTTCCGCTGCTTCGGCGTGCGCCCGTCACACTCGGGCGCGCGCCAGGCTACTGCTGCGGCACAGAACGGGCAAATGCTCGAATAAACTGTGCCGCAGCAGTAGCTCTTACATGCCCCTCTAGCAGAAGCAAGGGAAAGGTACACACTCACTCTCCCCCAAGGGGAAGAGGCACAGAGAAGGCCTAATGTTCAGGCAACATGTGGTGTGACCTGCCTCTCTCAAGTGGGGCGAGCCACTGCCTAAATTTGGGCAGCGCTCCCCTTAAGTACAGCAAGGAGGAGGGCACCAGGTTTGACCCAAGATTGGGCAACCCAGGCATGGTTCTACCTCCTCCCTCTGTCATTCAATGGCACTGCTGGGAGTGGGGAAAACCCATGATAAGTTCTGACAGGCCTGCTCTTTCCAGGGCATACTGCCAGTGAAGGCAGACTGGTAGAAAAGAACCAGTACTGGCTACACTCTCCCTCTGAATGAGACTGCCAGGGACCCCCGCTGTGTTAATCCGATGGGCCATTAGTCTGTTTGCAGAAATGTCACAGAAATGTTGCAGCATTACTGGGAGATTGCCCCAGATTTTCAAAGGATACTCATTGCTGCATCTGTATGCAGGCGAGGAAGAAGATATAACTGAAACAATAGACCAAATAAAGAAACTACAACTACTGGCGCCCATTTGTACCATCAGCATGTATGCCCAGCCTGTGTGGACCATCACCCTGGAGGAACATAAAGCACCATGAGTAGTCCCCAGCACACACAATGTCGTAAGCTCCCTTACAGCCGGGCAGGGAGGGTTACTGGGGATTTTAAATAATCCAGACGTATGGAAGTTGGAACAATCCACATAAGAATGGAATGTCTCAAAAATTCTGGGGAAAAGACTGGTTTGTCCATCTGTAGTTATTATAGTTATGAAAATTCTGGTTTACTTTTATACCTCAGTAGAGGACTGTAAAAAAACATAAAGGAAAGACTGAATGCAGTCTGTAGATATTTTGGTTTCATTTGAATTGCACAGAAAAAGGAAGGTCACCCCCAAACTATATACTATTAATAATCCATAAAATGTAGTCTTCCTTATGTATCACATGCCCCCCTCTGGGAGATTTCACTGCTACACGGGGTGGTGTGGTCTATACCTGCTTGCTCACAGTAGATCTGAGCTTCCCGCATTGTTGTACGGGAGAATCGAACAGGCTTCTTGGGTAGTAACTGATATGTACTCATGGTGACAGCGCCTCTTGCAGGCCCCAGGAATGTGGAGACAATCCCTGCAGGAGAACTTCTTTCCCCTCCATCTGATAGATTGCAGTTTCAGGCAGGAAGGTATATTTGAACAGGATCACACTTTATTCTTATACTGCAGATGGTCAGCACACTCTAAGGATCCGCGCTGCGGGCATACCCGCTGCCAGCGCCTCCTTACCTCTCTTACATGCCGCCCAGGCTCCCTAGCGGCATACCTCGCTCCTTGCGGCTCCCTCTCCCGCTGCCCCCACAATTCCGGGTCGCGCGCGTCACCCCTATGGGTGCGCGCGGACCCAGGCTGCCATTTTCTGGCGCCGGGCGCCTGACTCCGCCCCCGATGATGCGGCGCACACTCCACGCGCTTCCCTGTCTCTTCCCTGTCAGGTCCGCCCCCCAGGCCCTTCTCTCACATCTGGCTCTTCTCCGGGCCGCTCCTCCACTCCTCCCCTTGCTGTGACAGGCCCCAGCTACCCAGACACCTTTCCTCCACCGGGCCGCTCCTCCGTTCCTCCCCTTGCTCCAATAGACGCCAGCTTCCCAAACACTTCCCTCCTATCAGGTCCTTCCTCTGACCACTCCTCCGTTCATTCCCTTGCTCCAATAGGCCCCAGCTTCCCAAACACTTCCCTCCTATCAGGTCCTTCCTCTGACCACTCCTCCGTTCTTCCCCTTGCTCCAATAGGCTCCAGCTTCCCAAACACTTCCCTCCTATCAGGTCCTTCCTCTGACCACTCATCCGTTCCTCCCCTTCCTCTGATAGGTCCCAAACCCCTATTTAGTCTCCCCTCACCATTACCTCCTTGCTCTGCATAGCTTCTGTACCTTGGTGCTGTCTGCTGTTGCCTGGCCCCTTTTGTCTTTCAGTCCCTGTTCCTGTCCCTGGATATTCTGCTGACCTCCCTGGATATTGACCTTTGGCTTTGGACTTCGTTTATGCTGCTCTCTGGTACCCTTGGACTTGGCGTTTGACTCTTTACCTTGCAGACTTCTATATCCCTTAGACACGGCTTACGGACAATCTACTTCGCTGCTCTCTCCACTCCACGACCCAGGCTTACGGACACTCAACTATGCTGCTCTCTCCATTCCACGACCATTGGCTTACGGACTATACCTACCACCGCTGGAGTTGGCAAGTATGGTACTCTTTCTATTGTTGTTACCCGGACCATCTACGCTACTTCCACACTCCGGCCGTGCCCCCGTTTACTGTTAGGTGTGTGGTATTATCCCTTTCCACCTCAGTCCCGGGGTCTCGTCTGGCTTGTGGGCAGGCCGAGCGTTACATTATGCAGAGCCCAACAGACCCAGACCCCCCTGAGGTGGAAGATAGCCTAACCACCATCTCCAAACACTTTACTTTTTTGGACAACCAGGTTACTGCACTTAACCAACAGGTTGCTACCCTAACCTCTCAGATTCCCCAGCTTAATGTCTCCAGCTCCATTAACCCTTCCACTGTCTCCCGTGAAGGAACGGGCCCTTTGGAGTTACGTATCCCTACACCCAATATATATGCGGGGGATCCACCTGGATGCCGTGGTTTTTCAAATCAGAGCGAGATACAATTCGAACTGTCACCCTCTCGCTTCCCCACGGATCGTACCAAAGTAGCTTATGTTTTCTCCCTTCTTACTGGGGATGCCCTGGCCTGAGCTTCACCTATCTGGGAGCTGAAGCCTGAACTCACCTACAACTTACCTAACTTTAAACAAGAATTCCGTTTAGTCTTTGACACCCCGGGACGTAGTGATATGGCTGCTTTTTCCTTGTTCCACATTACGCAGGGTCGGAGACCAGTGGCCCGTTACGCTCTGGAGTTCCGGACTATCACGGCTGAGACTGATTGGAACGATGGGGCACTCTCTGCGGCATTCTGGCAGGGACTTTCGGAATCCTTAAAGGACGATCTGGCGGCTCGTGAAAGGCCATCCTCCCTGGAGGCCCTAATCGCTTTGTGCATCAGAGTGGATCAAAGACTTCTGGAGTGGCGGGCTGAACATCAACGTCTTCGTCTCTCTGTATCTTTATCTTCTAATTCCAGGTATCCTACTCCTGTACTACCAGCATTGGAAGCTCCGGAACCCATGCAACTGGGCAGTCATCGACTTCCTTCCATGGAGAGAGTACATCGGAGAAACGAAGGCCTGTGCTTCTATTGTGGATCTCCTGGGCACATCCTGCTGCGTTGTCCCTTGAGGCCGGGAAACGCCAGCACCCAGTGAGGTACGAGGGAATCTCTCTGGGTACCATCTCTTCTTCTCCCTCTCCCGCACAGGTCCTTCCCAAATGCCTCCTACTGCCTGTTCTTCTCAAGTATGCCAGCACCCAAACTCCCACTCTGGCCTTCCTCGACTTTGGTTCCGGAGGGAATTTCATTAACCAGGCTTTTGCTGTCCAGCACAATATTCCACTCCGGAAGAAGGCCTTTCCAGTCGGATTGGAGGCTATCGATGGACGACCCCTGCAGCCAGCCTTTATTTCTTTGGAGACACTTCCTATTGAGCTTTCTATGAAGGATGGACATTTAGAGCTCATTTCTTTTGATGTCATCCATTCCCCTTCGCTTCAAATCATCCTGGGTTTACCATGGCTGTAACTACACAATCCCATCATTGATTGGACTGCTGAGTTTCCCATACAATGGAGATCCTCCCAGGTGGAATCCTCTTCTCCGCCCGCTGCGGTACTGGCCGTGTTGGAGACCCGTTCCCCGCAGGGCGCCACCTTACCAGATGTTTATTCGGACTTCCTGGATGTCTTCAGTAAGGCCAAATCCGAAGAGCTTCCCCCTCATCGCTCTTTCGACTGCCCAATTGACTTAATTCCGGGTGCCCCTTTTCCTAAAGCCAGTCATATCCATTGTCCCTGCCTGAGACTGAGGCCATGTCCGAGTATATCACAGAAAACCTTCAATAGGCTTTATCTGGAAGTCCACCTCTCCCGCCGGAGCAGGATTCTTCTTTGTAAAATGAAAGATGGGACGCTTCGCCCTTGCATCGATTTCCGTGGTCTAAACAAGATTACCATAAAAAATCGCTACCCTTTGCCTCTTATCCCGGAGCTCTTCGATAGGCTCCAAGGAGCGACGATTTTCTCCAAACTCGATCTACAGGGGGCGTATAACCTGATTCGCATCCGCAGTGGAGACGAGTGGAAGACCGATGTTTAACACACGCAGCGGTCATTATGAGTACCTGGTGATGCCATTTGGGTTGTGCAATGCCCCTGCAGTCTTCCAAGACTTTATGAACGAGGTTTTTCGTGATCTCTTGAATTCTTTTGTAATTATCTATTTGGATGATATCCTTATCTTTTCCAAAACCCTCGAGGAACACATTCTCCATACCAAGATGGTGCTCTCTCATTTACGGGCCAACAAGCTCTACGCCAAGATGGAGACGTGTGTCTTCCATCAATCCTCAACTGCCTTCTTGGGATATATCGTCTCGGATCAAGGGTTCTCCATGGATCCAGAGAAACTCAATTCTGTACTCAAATGGCCACAACCTAACTCGTTAAAGGCGATCCAGCGTTTCCTCGGCTTCACAAATTATTATAGGAAATGTATTGCTGGGTTTTCTACCCCTGTAGCACCTATTACGGCCCTTACCAAGAAAGGGGCCGATCCTTCCTCTTGGCCATTGGAGGCCAGCCGGGCCTTTGATTCTCTTAAAAAGGCCTTTGTCTCGGTCCCAAATCTGCGACATCTCGTCCCCACCCTCCCCTTTACCTTGGAAGTTGACGCCTCCGACGTGGGAGCCGGTGCGGTTCTCTCTCAAAGAACCACACCCGAAAATAAACTACACCACTGTGGGGTTTTTTCTAAAAAAAATTCTTCAGCAAAAAGAAATTACGACGTGGGGAACAGGGAGTTGTTGGCCATCAAAATGGCATTACAAGAATGGAGACATCTTCTGGAAGGAACCAAGGAACCCATTCTGATCCTGACAGACCACAAAAATCTTTCTTACATTGAAGGTGCTCGCCGTCTTGGGCCTCGTCAAGCTCGTTGGGCGTTATTCTTCTCAAGGTTCAACTTTACCATCTCTTATATTCCTGGGACAAAGAATATCAAAGCAGATGCGTTGTCCCGTCAGTTTATCACTGAGGAGAAGTCACAGAAGGTTCCGGAGAGTATTCTGTCCCTCCAATTGTTTATCTCTGCTGCCTCTTTTGACATACTGGATAAGATTTTGGAGTCTCAAACACAGGTCCCCCAGGGGCTAGAAGTACCTGATGGTCACCTTTACGCAGCTCCACGTTTTCATCCCAAGATTCTTGAATGGGCTCATTCCTCCAGACTTCTATATCCCTTAGACACGGCTTACGGACAATCTACTTCGCTGCTCTCTCCACTCCACGACCCAGGCTTACGGACACTCAACTATGCTGCTCTCTCCATTCCACGACCATTGGCTTACGGACTATACCTACCACCGCTGGAGTTGGCAAGTATGGTACTCTTTCTATTGTTGTTACCCGGACCATCTACGCTACTTCCACACTCCGGCCGTGCCCCCGTTTACTGTTAGGTGTGTGGTATTATCCCTTTCCACCTCAGTCCTGGGGTCTCGTCTGGCTTGTGGGCAGGCCGAGCGTTACATTATGCAGAGCCCAACAGACCCAGACCCCCCTGAGGTGGAAGATAGCCTAACCACCATCTCCAAACACTTTACTTTTTTGGACAACCAGGTTACTGCACTTAACCAACAGGTTGCTACCCTAACCTCTCAGATTCCCCAGCTTAATGTCTCCAGCTCCGTTAACCCTTCCACTGTCTCCCGTGAAGGAACGGGCCCTTCGGAGTTACGTATCCCTACACCCAATATATATGCGGGGGATCCACCTGGATGCCGTGGTTTTTCAAATCAGAGCGAGATACAATTCGAACTGTCACCCTCTCGCTTCCCCACGGATCGTACCAAAGTAGCTTATGTTTTCTCCCTTCTTACTGGGGTTGCCCTGGCCTGAGCTTCACCTATCTGGGAGCTGAAGCCTGAACTCACCTACAACTTACCTAACTTTAAACAAGAATTCCGTTTAGTCTTTGACACCCCGGGACGTAGTGATATGGCTGCTTTTTCCTTGTTCCACATTACGCAGGGTCGGAGACCAGTGGCCCGTTACGCTCTGGAGTTCCGGACTATCACGGCTGAGACTGATTGGAACGATGGGGCACTCTCTGCGGCATTCTGGCAGGGACTTTCGGAATCCTTAAAGGACGATCTGGCGGCTCGTGAAAGGCCATCCTCCCTGGAGGCCCTAATCGCTTTGTGCATCAGAGTGGATCAAAGACTTCTGGAGTGGCGGGCTGAACATCAACGTCTTCGTCTCTCTGTATCTTTATCTTCTAATTCCAGGTATCCTACTCCTGTACTACCAGCATTGGAAGCTCCGGAACCCATGCAACTGGGCAGTCATCGACTTCCTTCCATGGAGAGAGTACATCGGAGAAACGAAGGCCTGTGCTTCTATTGTGGATCTCCTGGGCACATCCTGCTGCGTTGTCCCTTGAGGCCGGGAAACGCCAGCACCCAGTGAGGTACGAGGGAATCTCTCTGGGTACCATCTCTTCTTCTCCCTCTCCCGCACAGGTCCTTCCCAAATGCCTCCTACTGCCTGTTCTTCTCAAGTATGCCAGCACCCAAACTCCCACTCTGGCCTTCCTCGACTTTGGTTCCGGAGGGAATTTCATTAACCAGGCTTTTGCTGTCCAGCACAATATTCCACTCCGGAAGAAGGCCTTTCCAGTCGGATTGGAGGCTATCGATGGACGACCCCTGCAGCCAGCCTTTATTTCTTTGGAGACACTTCCTATTGAGCTTTCTATGAAGGATGGACATTTAGAGCTCATTTCTTTTGATGTCATCCATTCCCCTTCGCTTCAAATCATCCTGGGTTTACCATGGCTGCAACTACACAATCCCATCATTGATTGGACTGCTGAGTTTCCCATACAATGGAGATCCTCCCAGGTGGAATCCTCTTCTCCGCCCGCTGCGGTACTGGCCGTGTTGGAGACCCGTTCCCCGCAGGGCGCCACCTTACCAGATGTTTATTCGGACTTCCTGGATGTCTTCAGTAAGGCCAAATCCGAAGAGCTTCCCCCTCATCGCTCTTTCGACTGCCCAATTGACTTAATTCCGGGTGCCCCTTTTCCTAAAGCCAGTCATATCCATTGTCCCTGCCTGAGACTGAGGCCATGTCCGAGTATATCACAGAAAACCTTCAATAGGCTTTATCTGGAAGTCCACCTCTCCCGCCGGAGCAGGATTCTTCTTTGTAAAATGAAAGATGGGACGCTTCGCCCTTGCATCGATTTCCGTGGTCTAAACAAGATTACCATAAAAAATCGCTACCCTTTGCCTCTTATCCCGGAGCTCTTCGATAGGCTCCAAGGAGCGACGATTTTCTCCAAACTCGATCTACAGGGGGCGTATAACCTGATTCGCATCCGCAGTGGAGACGAGTGGAAGACCGATGTTTAACACACGCAGCGGTCATTATGAGTACCTGGTGATGCCATTTGGGTTGTGCAATGCCCCTGCAGTCTTCCAAGACTTTATGAACGAGGTTTTTCGTGATCTCTTGAATTCTTTTGTAATTATCTATTTGGATGATATCCTTATCTTTTCCAAAACCCTCGAGGAACACATTCTCCATACCAAGATGGTGCTCTCTCATTTACGGGCCAACAAGCTCTACGCCAAGATGGAGACGTGTGTCTTCCATCAATCCTCAACTGCCTTCTTGGGATATATCGTCTCGGATCAAGGGTTCTCCATGGATCCAGAGAAACTCAATTCTGTACTCAAATGGCCACAACCTAACTCGTTAAAGGCGATCCAGCGTTTCCTCGGCTTCACAAATTATTATAGGAAATGTATTGCTGGGTTTTCTACCCCTGTAGCACCTATTACGGCCCTTACCAAGAAAGGGGCCGATCCTTCCTCTTGGCCATTGGAGGCCAGCCGGGCCTTTGATTCTCTTAAAAAGGCCTTTGTCTCGGTCCCAAATCTGCGACATCTCGTCCCCACCCTCCCCTTTACCTTGGAAGTTGACGCCTCCGACGTGGGAGCCGGTGCGGTTCTCTCTCAAAGAACCACACCCGAAAATAAACTACACCACTGTGGGGTTTTTTCTAAAAAAAATTCTTCAGCAAAAAGAAATTACGACGTGGGGAACAGGGAGTTGTTGGCCATCAAAATGGCATTACAAGAATGGAGACATCTTCTGGAAGGAACCAAGGAACCCATTCTGATCCTGACAGACCACAAAAATCTTTCTTACATTGAAGGTGCTCGCCGTCTTGGGCCTCGTCAAGCTCGTTGGGCGTTATTCTTCTCAAGGTTCAACTTTACCATCTCTTATATTCCTGGGACAAAGAATATCAAAGCAGATGCGTTGTCCCGTCAGTTTATCACTGAGGAGAAGTCACAGAAGGTTCCGGAGAGTATTCTGTCCCTCCAATTGTTTATCTCTGCTGCCTCTTTTGACATACTGGATAAGATTTTGGAGTCTCAAACACAGGTCCCCCAGGGGCTAGAAGTACCTGATGGTCACCTTTACGCAGCTCCACGTTTTCATCCCAAGATTCTTGAATGGGGTCATTCCTCCAGATCGGCTGGCCATCCCGGGTTTAAGAGGACTATGGATCTCATTCGGCAAACTTTCTGGTGGCCCAATATGATAAAGGACATTAGAGCTTTTACCTCCTCTTGCCCAGTCTGCGCACAAAACAGATCTGTCCGTCAAAAGCCGGACCGTCCTTGGAGTAACATTGCCATGGACTTCATCGTGGATCTTCCCCCGTCTAATGGTATGACTACTATTCTTGTAATTGTGGACAGATTCTCCAAGCAAGCTAATTTTGTTCCCTTCAAGGGTCTACCCAATTCCAGTACTTTGGCGGATATCTTTGTAAAGGAAATTTTCCGTATTCATGGCGTCCCGTGGTCCATTGTCTCGGATCGGGGTACTCAATTTGTTTCTAAATTCTGGCGTGCATTTTCCCAGAGGTTGGGCATTACCCTTCTGTTTTCCTCAGGCTACCACCCCCAAACGAATGGGCAAACTGAACGCATAAACCAGACCCTTGAACAGTATTTGCCTTGATTTTTCTTCTGATTCTCATGATAATTGGGCTGAGTTGCTCCCTTGGGCAGAATTCGCGATTATCTCACTAAAAAATGAGTCCACACAAGAATCACCGTTTTTTGTAAACTACGGATTTCATCCTACCCGTCTACCCATACATTCTCATAGGTCCGGAGTTCCTGCAGCTGATGGTAGGGTATCCACCCTACAGGGGTCTTGGAGGAGGATTCAAACAGTTTTACAAGAATCTGTGCTAAGACAAAAGAGACAAGCAGATAGGCTTCGTCGGGAGGCCCATAAGTTCGTACCTGGAGATAAGGTCTGGCTTTCTTCTAAAAATATCAAACTGAAGGTCCCAACCCCTAAATTGTCTCCCAGGTTCCTGGGTCCTTTCTCTATTCTGAGACAAATTAATCCTGTGGCCTATCAGCTTCGCCTGCCGCCCTCTATGAAGATTTCTCCCGTGTTCCATGTCTCACTGTTGAAACCCTTTATCCAAGGCAAGCAATTCGCTCATCCGTCGCTTCGACCTCCTCCCCGCATTGTACCAGGACAACAGGAGTTCGAGATCCAGTCCATCATTCACTCTCGCATTTCCAGGGGCAAACTCCAATTTCTGGTTCACTGGAAGGGATATGGATCTCAGGACCGTTCTTGGGTCTCGCATATGGATCTTCACGCTCCATCGCTGCTCAAACGATTCCATCAAAAATTTCCCCTCAAACCTTGGATGGTTCGTCCGGAGTCCGACCCTCGAGGGGGGGGTACTGTAAGGATCTGCGCTGCGGGCATACCCGCTGCCAGCACCTCCTTACCTCTCTTACATGCTGCCCACGCTCCCCGGTGGCATACCTCGCTCCATGCGGCGACCTCTCCCGCTGCCCCCACACTTCCGTGTCGCACGCGTCACCCCTAAGGGCGCGTGCGGACCCAGGCTGCCATTTTCTGGCGAAGGGTGCCTGACTCCGCCCCCGATGACACGGCACACACTCCACGCGCTTCCCTGTCTCTTCCCTATCAGGTCCGCCCCCCAGGCCCTTCTCTCCAATCAGGCTCTTCTCCGGGCCGCTCGTCCGCTCCTCCCCTTGCTGTGACAGGCCCCAGCTACCCAGACACCTTTCCCCTATCAGGTCCTCCCTCGAGCCGCTCCTCGGTTTCTCCCCTTGCTCCAATAGGCCCCAGCTTCCCAAACACTTCCCTCCTATCAGGTCCTTCCTCTGACCACTCCTCCGTTCCTCCTCTTGCTCCAATAGGCCCCAGCTTCCCAAACACTTCCCTCCTATCAGGTCCTTCCTCTGACCACTCCTCTGTTCTTCCCCTTCCTCTGATAGGTCCCAACCCCCTATTTAGTCTCCCCTCACCATTACCTCCTTGCTCTGCTTAGCTTCTGTACCTTGGTGCTGTCTGCTGTTGCCTGGCCCCTTTTGTCTTTCAGTCCCTGTTCCTGTCCCTGGATATTCTGCTGACCTCCCTGGATATTGACCTGTGGCTTTGGACTTCGTTTATGCTGCTCTCTGGTACCCTGGGACTTGGCGTTGGACTCTTTACCTTGCAGACTTCTATATCCCTTGGACACAGCTTACGGACAATCTACTTCGCTGCTCTCTCCATTCCACGACCATTGGCTTATGGACTATACCTACCACCGCTGGAGTTGGAAGTATGGTACTCTTTCTATTGTTGTTACCTGGACCATCTACGCTACTTCCACACTCCGGCCGTGCCCCCGTTTACTGTTAGGTGTCTGGTATTATCCCTTTCCACCTCAGTCCCGGGGTCTCGTCTGGCTTGTGGGAAAGCCGAGCGTTACACATACACAGCTCACACAGTGGTTAAAGCAGTTCTTGGGGCTTCACTCTCAGGATGTACCTTGGACCTCTACTTCAGGCCAAGGGGTCCTGATGCAGTCCTTGCTCTTCCCTTACTCCCTGATGGAGTAAGGGGTATAAACCCCCTTCCACTTCCCTAAGGGAGGGAATACAGATTGGCAGAGCCCTGAACAACTGTTGTGGGTAGACTAGCCTCTTTCAAGAAGGTAGCCTAAATTTAGCAGTGCAGCCCATTAAGTACAGTGGAAGAAGGTACCAAGTCTGAAACCCTGATTGGCTACACACAGGCATAGTCCCACCTCCTCCCCTGTGGCTCACTGAAGCTGCTGTGAGTGGGGAAAACCCATGATTAATCCTGACAGGCCTGTTTTTACCAGGGCTAACTGCCAGGAGAAGGACAGACTGGTAGCCAGAAACCAGCCCTGGCTAAACTTAATTATACTGTACTACTTGGCATGCGGAGCCTGGGCTAGGGACACGTGTGATGTTTTGGATTCAAGACCTTTTTTCACCTGCTAGTTAAAATTCTGTTTCATGTAGTTACTTGAGTTCAAAAAGAAAATATCTATTTTTATTGTGGAAATTGCAGCAATTTCACTAATATACTGTTAAACAGATAAACTTTGGGAAACAGATCAGTTGATGGTATTTAAAATTAAGAACTTTTGAATTCTAAAAGAAAAGGGGTAATTTACTTGTTAACATTATACAATATGTTGGTACAGTATGACAACCAGTGATCTAAAAAAAGTCTAAAAGATATGAAGGATGGATACTGTTTGCAGCAACTAAAATCCCAACGTCAAGGCATTTACTCTAAGCATTTGTGATGATGATCTTACCAAAAAAACAGCAAAATGATACCCAAAGGACCTTTTCTCTAAACACTTTGAGCCCCACTGGTATAATGACGAATGCCTTTACACCGTTTATTTAACTTGACATTAAAATGTATCAATGTATATGAATATAAAACATCATATAATATAGTTATCTGCTGCTGTAAATTCACCACATAGAACTCCTGTCACATTAAGACCAATTGTCTATTGGATAGGATATTAATCTTGAGTTGTAATCCTTTCTATTTTCTACATTTTATTGTGATGTAAATTTTGATGTATTCCCATTTAAAGCACAACTCCCCTCAGATTAAAAAATGTCACAGTTATCCTCCAGAATGGAACCATGCTATTCCCAGCTCTGAGGAAATTTGCCAAAGAAATTAAAGGAAATCGATGACAATCAATGGATTAAATGGCTAGTACTGTATTTGTGTATTTTATTGTAATGTAATGGGAATGTAATATTATCGTAATGTATTGTTTGTGGCAATGTAGGCCCCCATTGAGAGAGCCTAGGTACCCATAGTGCCAATCAATGAGTTTAAATGTATTTTAAATGTGCTTAATGTTTTACTGTGTTTTTTTTACTTTTTATTTTTCTAAACTGGATTTAAGCAGGGGTCTCCAGAGTTGAACCCCATTAATTTCAGCGGCGGGATCCCCTGCTCCCGGAGATATACACCTCTGAATGGGGGGTGCCAGTAGCCGCTCCGGCTGGGCTAGCTTCCTATGCCCACATGACACAGGAGCTTTAAACCCCAGCCGGAGCAGCTACCCCCTACGGAGGGGGACATAAGTGGAGGGCAGGAGGTGATTTGAGGAGGGTAGGGGGAGATATTAGGAGATATGAGGAGGTGAGGGGGAGGAGGGGAGGAGATATGAGGAGGGGAGTTATGAGGCGGTGAGGGGGAGATATGATATGAGGAGGAGAGGGGGAGATATGAGGGAGATATGAGGAGGGGATGGTGAAATATGAGGAGTGGAGGAGGATATGAGGAGGGGAGGGGGAGATATGAGGAGGGGTGTGGGAGATATGAGGAGGGGTGGGGAAAATATGAGGGGTGGGGGAAATATGAGGGGGGGTGGGGGAAATATGAGGAGAGGAGGAGGATATATGAGGAGAGGAGGAGGATATATGAGGAGAGGAGGAGGATATATGAGGAGAGGGTGAGGATATATGAGGAGAGGAGGGGGAGATATGAGGAGGGGAGGGAAGATATGAGGAAAAGCTTGGGGAGGGAGAGGTATGAGGAGGGGAGGTATATGGAAAGTTGGGGGAGGTATGAGTGGACGAGTAGAGGGGGAAGTATGAGGAGGGGGAGAGGCTGTGTGTGTAGGTAAGTGGCTGTGTGTATTTGTTACTGTGTGTGTGTCACTGTGTGTGTGTGTGTGTGTCACTATGTGTGCACGTATATTGGGGAGGGTGTGGGGTGGGGAGAAAAATACATGGGGGTGGGGTTGTAAGAGAGAGGGGGGAAGGACAGGGTGACTGGTGTGTGTGGGGGGTGAGAAGGAGGAGGTGTGTGGAAGAAGGGGGGGGGTTCTCGCAAGGCCGCCAAAACATGGGTAGGGGGCCCCAGTGGAAACGTTGGTCCTGGGCTCCAGGAAAGCTGTCTGCGGTCCTGCATGTCAGTGATGTCACTGACTGCTACGAAGAGAGCAAGAGACCCTATTTTGCAAAGTGTAATATACACACAAGGTCAGGAACGTCACATTTTTAAAATGTCTTCATTTTAATTAATGCCTACATTTTTTTATTTAATTTAAATTTATGTCAATTAATTATTTTTTTTATTTTAATTTGTTAATTATTTTAATTTTAATTAATGTCTTTATTATTTATTTAATTGTAATTAAAGTAGAGTAGAGAAAATGCATTTCAGATTTCAGGCTGCAAAGTGTTTTTTTTTTATTTCTGATAGTGAAATCCCTTTACTTAAAAGAATTTGTTATGTTGAAGTTAAACTTTAAAAAAGGTGGTTTTTGTTTGTTTTTTTCTGCTGCTGTCTAGAAATGTAAATGTATTGCATTTAAATACTGATTTCAAATTCATATTTGTGCACCCTTTTTCCTGCAGCATGAGCACTCACAATGGACTTTGTCGTGCCGGCCACGAGGACGAGTTTTGACATACCACCACTGATCCATACAGACCTCAGGGCAGTCCAGAAAATAATAAAATAATTAAAAAAAATATATGTTGCTTTTCATTCCCCCCCTCCCCAACTATTTTAGAAAACACACACCCAGGGGGTGAGGGAGCAGAGAGAGAGAGAACAGGAGGGAAGAGGGGGAAAGAGAGTTTGTGTTATGTTAAGAATTGGAAATAAAAACATTTTGAAGTAGTAATCATCCCCTCTGAACTGGGCATTCCTGGCCAATAATGCCCTGGTTGTAAGAGTTAAAGGGACCAAGCAAAGCCCCCCCCCCCTCCTATACACACAAACACAAACTGCAGCCCCCACCTCTATACACAAAAACACACACTGCAGGGCCCACCAACGGGACGCATTATGGTGCCGAGGCATCACGTGATGCCACATTGTCATGGCAACATGTCACTGCCTGACGTCAGTGTTTCGTTGTCATAGCAACGGGCTGCGTCATGTGATGTAATTTGTTTTATAAATCATTTTTTAATGTGTCCCGGTTTTTCATTTTGAAAATCTGGACACCCTAGCCAGGTGGCTGTGAGGGGCTGTTGGCTGCAGGGGGCCGGTGGCTGCAGGGGGGGATGTGACTGCGTAGGGGGTGGCGGCCGGTCATAGCAGTTGCTGCTGGGCCCTGCATTCCCCCAACTGCAGACTTCTCCCTAACTGTCTGGTCAACGCCGAGGAGTCTGATGCTGGTGCGTGCCAGACCTCCCTCTCACGCTGGCGCCAACCGGAAGCTGAGCCCAGCTGCCTTCCAGGGTGCGCTGATGTCACTAAATTGAGTAATATCACAGATGATTGTCCTTTAAAAGTTTTCTTTCTGTGATTGTTAGAGTGTTAGTCAAGTTAATCCCTTTACTGACAAAGTGGCCAGAAATGCATAGCAAAACATTGTAGGCCCCTTTAGTAGCTAAGGGTTTCATCTTTACAATTCCCTTGTGAACTACAAGAGAACAAATAGTCCTTGGCGCACTGACTGATAAAAAATACCGATCATCAATAGCGGAAACAGTCCTTAATTACGGGAGTAATATCAGTCCGTCTGCACAGAAACACTTGCTAGAGATTCCTCAGTGCAGTTCAAGTCTGAAGAGAGAAACAACAAACAAAGAGACCATTGCGCAGTAACCTCTAAGCAGTAGGACTCATCCACTCTGCAGCTAACTACTTACATCAAGTAAGTGATAGGGGACTTTGAAAGGTATCTTTATCTTGTTCTTGTGGGGTAATTGGTCTGGAAGCTGATTGCCACAGATTCCTCTATTACTTGTCACCTCCGCAAGTTCTCAGTCACAGTACCCATAAAATGCATAAAAACAACATAGTACGGTACCGAAAACAATTTATTTTAAAACAGCAGAGACCACATGACATGCACTCACATGTTCAAGGATCCTGCAGCATAAAATACAATGTGCCGACCGCAAGCGTGAGTACTCGGGGCTCTGTGCAGATGATTAGGCTGGATCCACGTCTCTCTCCTCCTCACGGCCGCGACTCGATACACGGGATCCTCCTAACGATGCCACCACTGCGCCGCAGCTCTCTTCCTATGCTTGTTGGGCTCACGTTCTGCGGACAAGAACAAGATAAAGATACCTTTCAAAGTCCCTTATCACTTACTTGATGTAAGTAGTTAGCTGCAGAGTGGATGAGTCCTACTGCTTAGAGGTTACTGCGCAATGGTCTCTTTGTTTGTTGTTTCTCTCTTCAGACTTGAACTGCACTGAGGAATCTCCAGCAAGTGTTTCTGTGCAGACGGACTGATATTACTCCTGTAATTAAGGACTGTTTCTGCTATTGACGATTGGTATTTTTTATCAGTCAGTGCGCCAAGGACTATTTGTTCTCTTGTATTTCACTATTGCTATATAAGTTTCCATGGATAGACTTGTTATTAAGTCCTGAGGCAGCCATCCTTTCACTAATATCACATTATTTGGTTGGAATAATTCACATGTTATTATTATTATCACTATTATTAATTTTAATAATTAATTGTGTGAATTTGTCACTATTGGGGCACTAGTATAGCATCATTATTTTTGTGTGGTATATAGGTGTTTCCCTTTATCATTTTTAATAGGTTGAGCTCTTAGTATATGCACTATTAGTTTAATATTACACACCACAATTTTCTTTACAGTTCCCTTACCACATTTAGGGAATGTTATAAAAATGTGTGCTAATTTCTTAGGGGTCCCCACTCCCGTTTGAGTCATCAGGGGGCTGGCAACGGCTAGAGATATACACACTTACAGAGATTCGCTTCTCCCTTGTTTTACTCCAAACGTTTTAAAAGCTACAAAGAGTTCTCACAAATGTATTTAACCAAAAATGTTTTTGTTTTTTTTCAACTTTGTATTTTATTCAGTTTTCAAGAAAAAATAACATTTGTCATATGCATTGTTTTAAAACCAGAGACATAACATAAAACACAGACAAAGCTCAGTTTTTAGCACATCTAGTGAGACTCATACACGGTACAGTGCCTAAATATATATGGATAAATATCTAATAAGTAAATGGTCTTTTAGTTTGACATTTTTGGCCAAAATTGTTGTAAGCCCCTGAGCCAACGCCAAGGGGCATCTAGTGTATGAGTCTCACTAGATGTGCTAAAAACTGAGCTTTGTCTGTGTTTTATGTTATGTCTCTGGTTTTAATGCATATTGCCATGCTCAGTACCACTCCTCTGATACTCATATGCTTATATATATGTTGTGGGTATTTTGGGGGTTTAATAGGAGCTTGTTAGGTGTCCAGTATGTTTTACAATTCTTGTCCAGCTAGTCATGGCTGATTGGAGGTTGGCAACCTCCTACTTAATTTAAGCTCACCCCCTCCCACATTTAAATGGTTATGGGCTCACTCCATAGCATCTTCCACTCAGGGGAACTTGCCTACTTGCAGTTTGGCTGTGACATCTCTAATACAGAGTGCTTTTCCTGGTAATGTACAGGTTAATAAAAGCTTCAGTCAGACAGAACTTTGCAGCTAATATTGACAGATTTACTATAAATCATTCTTCCTGTTATTAAACAGGTTATTAAGAATTTATATTAGCGTTAGGGACCCCTGATATGTGGTCTGCCTTGGCGTTGGCTCAGGGGCTTACAACAATTTTGGCCAAAAATGTCAAACTAAAAGACCATTTACTTATTAGATATTTATCCATATATATTTAGGCACTGTACCGTGTATGAGTCTCACTAGATGTGCTAAAAACTGAGCTTTGTCTGTGTTTTATGTTATGTCTCTGGTTTTAATGCATATTGCCATGCTCAGTAGCACTCCTCTGATACTCATATGCTTATATATATGTTGTGGGTATTTTGGGGGTTTAATAGGAGCTTGTTAGGTGTCCAGTATGTTTTACAATTCTTGTCCAGCTAGTCATGGCTGATTGGAGGTTGGCAACCTCCTACTTAATTTAAGCTCACCCCCTCCCACATTTAAATGGTTATGGGCTCACTCCATAGCATCTTCCACTCAGGGGAACTTGCCTACTTGCAGTTTGGCTGTGACATCTCTAATACAGAGTGCTTTTCCTGGTAATGTACAGGTTAATAAAAGCTTCAGTCAGACAGAACTTTGCAGCTAATATTGACAGATTTACTATAAATCATTCTTCCTGTTATTAAACAGGTTATTAAGAATTTATATTAGCGTTAGGGACCCCTGATATGTGGTCTGCCTTGGCGTTGGCTCAGGGGCTTACAACAATTTTGGCCAAAAATGTCAAACTAAAAGACCATTTACTTATTAGATATTTATCCATATATATTTAGGCACTGTACCGTGTATGAGTCTCACTAGATGTGCTAAAAACTGAGCTTTGTCTGTGTTTTATGTTATGTCTCTGGTTTTAATGCATATTGCCATGCTCAGTAGCACTCCTCTGATACTCATATGCTTATATATATGTTGTGGGTATTTTGGGGGTTTAATAGGAGCTTGTTAGGTGTCCAGTATGTTTTACAATTCTTGTCCAGCTAGTCATGGCTGATTGGAGGTTGGCAACCTCCTACTTAATTTAAGCTCACCCCCTCCCACATTTAAATGGTTATGGGCTCACTCCATAGCATCTTCCACTCAGGGGAACTTGCCTACTTGCAGTTTGGCTGTGACATCTCTAATACAGAGTGCTTTTCCTGGTAATGTACAGGTTAATAAAAGCTTCAGTCAGACAGAACTTTGCAGCTAATATTGACAGATTTACTATAAATCATTCTTCCTGTTATTAAACAGGTTATTAAGAATTTATATTAGCGTTAGGGACCCCTGATATGTGGTCTGCCTTGGCGTTGGCTCAGGGGCTTACCACAATTTTGGCCAAAAATGTCAAACTAAAAGACCATTTACTTATTAGATATTTATCCATATATATTTAGGCACTGTACCGTGTATGAGTCTCACTAGATGTGCTAAAAACTGAGCTTTGTCTGTGTTTTATGTTATGTCTCTGGTTTTAATGCATATTGCCATGCTCAGTAGCACTCCTCTGATACTCATATGCTTATATATATGTTGTGGGTATTTTGGGGGTTTAATAGGAGCTTGTTAGGTGTCCAGTATGTTTTACAATTCTTGTCCAGCTAGTCATGGCTGATTGGAGGTTGGCAACCTCCTACTTAATTTAAGCTCACCCCCTCCCACATTTAAATGGTTATGGGCTCACTCCATAGCATCGTCCACTCAGGGGAACTTGCCTGCTTGCAGTTTGGCTGTGAGTGCTTTTTCCTGGCTGGATCCTGCTTCTCCTTCCATTCTGAAGCGTATGTGCAGAGCTCCCAGGCATTTGGTAAGGAATCGGCTTTATTCTTTCTTTATTTGTTATATTTTGTTGTGGATCTGTGGGGGAGTATACTGTGAGTATACTGGGAGTTTTATAGAGGGCTTTTGGGTGCATTTTCAGGATTAAAAACCGTTTTTGGTTTTCACCCAGGGGCTGCAGTGTTTTTAACCCAGCATAGCTGCAGTTTAGCTGGCTGGAAAACTGAAGTCTCGCCCCCTCTCTCCTCCCTCACTACTGGAGGTTTTTACTGGTTGTTTAAACTTCCAATTTCACTCTTTTGTTTTCTTAAGCCTGATTCCTTTCTCACTTGCAATTGAGAGCTCTGTGTCTTTTCTATAAAGACTTGTAAAATTGTGGTGATTGCTTATTACAACAGAGAGAAAGTAACCAATAAGGGGAAAAAGATTTAAAACTGCAGCAGGTTTTTTAAAAGCTGCTGTTTTTTTCCCCTTGCAGAGAGATCTCTTCTTAAAGAGACAGTTTCCTCTCTGTACCTCTCTCCCTAAGCAATACCCTCCCCTGACTTAGAGGCTTATTTGTTATCATGCCTGGAAAGGGGAATAGGACAAGTGCGGCAACGGGGGCGACGCCCGGATATAAAACACCAAAAACTGTGGCCCCTAGGAGCAACACTCTTAGTCACAGCCCTAGGCCTGGTCCTTCCAGTGCCCTGGCCACGCCTCCCCCAGCACCTGTTAGCAGCGTAACCCCTGCAGTCCCAGTTCCAACATGGGCGCATGTGGCAGTTACAGGCGAAGGCCCCAGCAACAACAATGCTGGGGCCACGCCCTGTCTGAGCAGGAAGCTTGGGGTGAGGTGCCCAATGTCTCCTGGCCTAAACATGGAGATATATGTGAGGGCTGTGGCTGATGTGGTGGGTCCCTCTGCTGTGGTGGCGGCCAGCAAAATGTATGGGAGGGGCATTTTCTTCCTCCGTACGCTGGCTGCCACTCACACCCTGGTGCAGAAAGGCATCAGTGTAGGGGGGAAATACATCCCTATAGAGCCAATGGAGGGGTTAGGCACAAAGGTCATTCTGTCAAATGTGCCCCCCTTCATCCCAGATAGCCTCATGAAGCCATACCTGCAAGCCCTGGGAGACATTAAGTCCCCCATAATAAAATTATCTTTGGGCTGTAGAGATAGGGCGCTGAGGCATGTGCTCTCATTTAGGCGGCAGGTACAACTGCTGCTGCCGGGGAGCACTGAATCTGTGGAGGGTTCTTTTGGGGTGCGCTACGAGGGCATAACATACACCGTGTACTATGGCACGGAGGGGGTAAGGTGCTATTTGTGCAAGGAGCTGGGGCATACTCGCAGGAGTTGCCTCAAAGGGAACAGAGTACCTATCCCAACTCCTACACCCACCCCTCCCTCTGCCAAGACACCCCGTACCGCTGTGCCCACCACAGCGGGGCCCTCAGGGGCCCAGGTCCGTCCTGGGACCACAAGAGATGTCGCTGTCCCATCTGGAACAGTGACGTCTGTACCTCTCCCCAAAGAACAGAGGGAGAAGGAAAAGCCCTTGAGAGCCCAGGTCCCCCCTGGGACCACAGAAGATGTCACTGCTCCATCTCAAACAGTGACATCTGAACCACTCCCCCCAAAAAAGAGGGAGAAGAAAAGAGTCACCCCAGAACAGTCACCCTCTGTTGTCACTGTCCCCCCCCAAGAACACCTTACCCCCAATGTAAGCACCGTACAGGGTGCAGGGGAGCAGGAGGAAGCTCCGGCTGGAGAGACAGTGGCACCCTCTTCTGGGGAAGCACCCCCCAGGAAGAAGCCTTTTAAAAACAAAAACAAGAGGGTGATTGAGGAGGGCGAGGAGGGTGAACCGTATTACGTTCACCCTCAGAAGTCTCCGAAGCGGAATGTAACAGCAATTCCGCACAGGGTGGCCCTGTCCGGCCCACTGGTTAGGATTAGCCAGTGTGAGCCGGAATCCATAAATATGCAGCCCCCCCCCCTCGAAGATCTGGAGGGAATACAAGGGGAAGAGGAGGTACCCGGCGTCCCTGGGGTGGAAGGTCAAAGTGCTCAACAACATGAGGCTTTGCCCCTAGAAATGGACGTTGGGAAGCCTTCCAACACTCCTCCCAGTTGGAGAACATCCCCCGGGGACTTGTGCTTCGGTGAACCTATCACACCGAAAGTAGCTGTCTTCGGAGACTCGGGGGTCGACCAGAATCTCCCTCCGGCTGTACCACCTTTGGGTGAAGCGCCTGAGGCCGAGTCAGGTTTTATGTCACCGGAAGGAGGGGATTGGCTAGGGCTGACCCCCATGGTTGAGGATTTAGAGGATGGAGCGGGGAAGGCAGGTGTAGGAGAGGAGGCTTTAGCGAGCAATTCAGGATACACTTGGAGGGTGTCTGACGTGAGCCCTCTTCGCAGAGAGTTTTGGTCTTTGTCAGAGATGACTGCCAAGCTGGACTCTCTCCTTGGGGTGCATGCTGAGGAGTGCCCTCCCGCGGTTGGCGAGTGCCCTCCCGCGGTTGGCGAGTGCCCTCCCGCGGTTGGCGAGTGCCCTCCAGCGGTTGGCGAGTGCCCTCCCGCGGTTGGCGAGTGCCCTCCCGCGGTTGGCGAGTGCCCTCCCGCGGTTGGCGAGAACACCTGTGGCATCCCATTTATCCACACGGCGATAGAGGAGATTAGGAGGGCACTGGGTGCCTCTGTGGCCCCCGAGGACACTCGGGAGACCGCTGCCTCCATCATACCGCCTCCAGATACCCCTGAAGATTCTACCCAGGGGTTGGATGTGGAGGATATAGTGGACCCCCTCGTGGAAACACCAAAGAGGGGACCCACTCTAGGGCTGAGAAAGGCTCCCACAGAGAGGGGCGGGGGTCTTGAGTTTTTCAGCCAAGAGGAGCTTGGGGAGTTGGGGCTCAGTGAGGCATCCTCTGGCACCGCAGAGTCGGTGGGCTCCTTGAGCCCCGTTATCCCTGCCCAGGAGATAGATGAGTTCCTAGGAGATACCCTTCACAAGCAAGGAAAAAAGAAGGTGAAGTTGGCCCTCAAGAAGTGGAAGGATGCTTCGTTCATTCTCCACTCTCTTTTTGTATACACCAGGGCCAACCGCAAGGCCAGAATCTCAGGGTCTAATGAACATGTTCGTGCCCTAAAGTTCTACAAATTGATGCGAGAGCACGTAAAGGCTTCTCGGGGTATAGCACCCTGAGCGCCTGTGGGACGGAAAAACTCTTTGACTACCAATGGCTTTGAGCATCGGTACGCTTAACGTAAACAGCTGTAAGGACGGGTTGCGCAGGTTCCAGGTACTCTCCTTTTTACAGAAGGGAAAGTATTTTGTGAGTTTCCTGCAGGAAACCCATACCACTCCAGAGGCTGAAGCCAGCTGGCATCTGGAGTGGCGAGGCAAGGTCTTTTTCAGCCACCTCACTTCGACATCTTGTGGGGTGGTGACCCTGTTCTCTGAATCCTTTCAACCTGAGCTGCTGCTTGCCAAAACGGTTATTCCAGGTCGCCTGTTGCATATCAGGGTCCGACACGAGGACTACACGTTTAATTTCCTGAACGTGTATGCTCCTGCCACCGGACCCCTGAGAAGGCAGTTCTTCGTCAGAATGTCTGAATACCTGGAGACAGTCGACACGAACGAATACGTGGTGCTCGGGGGTGATTTTAACTGTACCCTCGAGGCTCGGAAAGACCGGAATGGTCCGGAGCCACACCCGTGTTCTGCGTCGGCCTTGCGGGAGGTCATCACCCGCTACTCCTTGGTAGACGTCTGGCGAGAACAACATCCTGAGGCATCCACTGAGTTCACACATGTTAGGGTGTTTAGGGGTGAACGGATGTCCTGGTCCCGGATAGACAGGCTGTATATTTCCAGCCACAGCCTGTCGCGAGCCCAGTCCAGTGCCATTAGGCTGGCGCCGTTTTCGGACCACAATTGTGCGTCCGTGACGGTGACGCTGCTACCTGCAGCACCTTCAGCCGCATATTGGCACTTCAACAATACTTTGTTGGAGGACAAGGGGTTTGAGACGTCGGTCCGAGACTTTTGGATGGCCTGGAGAGGTTGCAGGTCAGACTTTGCCACGTTAGAGCAGTGGTGGGACGTGGGCAAGGTTCATCTGCGCCTCGTGTGTCAGGAGTATACCAGAGGTGCCAGCAGGCAGCGCGATGCTGAGATCGAGGCCCTCAGGGAGGAGGTGCTCGATCTCGAGAAGAGGCTGTCTGTGGAAGGAGACCAATACCTGCAGAGTATGTACGTGGAGAGGAAGTACGCTCTCCGGGACTTGGAAGATCGGAGAGCTCGGGGGGCGTATGTGCGATCCCGCATCCACTTCCTTCGCGAGATGGATCGCGGGTCACGACTCTTCTACGCGCTGGAGAAAAAGAGGGGAAACCGTAGACATATCACCTGCTTGTTGGCAGAGGACGGTACTCCTTTGACTGACCCGGAGAGCATCCGGGACAGAACCCGGAGATTCTATGTAGATCTTTTCTCTCCGGAGTCAATCCAGCCAGATAAATGCAGGGTCTTATGGGAGGGGCTTCCCACGGTCAGTGAGGATGGAAGGGAGCTGCTTGAGTTACCTTTGACCATGGCCGAGCTCTCTGAAGCCCTCAATCTCATGTCCCGCGGAAAAACGCCGGGTCTGGACGGGCTGACTGTGGAGTTCTTCAGGTTTTTCTGGGAGATGCTGGGACCTGATTTCACCGAGGTCCTAGCCGAAGCCCTGGAGACCGGTGAGATGCCCCTTTCGTGTCGGCGGGCAATACTGTCTCTGCTGCCGAAGAAGGGGGATCTCCGCCAGATTTCCAACTGGCGACCGGTATCACTGCTCAGCACGGACTATAAGATCGTAGCCAAAGCGCTTTCGCTGAGGCTCAAGTCCGTGCTGGCGGAGGTGATTCATCCCGACCAGTCCTATACTGTCCCGGGCCGGAGTATTCATGACAACATCTTTCTGGTCCGGGACCTGATGCATTACGCACAAAGGACTGGTCTATCACTCGCCTTCCTGTCCCTAGATCAAGAGAAGGCGTTTGACAGAGTGGATCACCGTTACCTTATGCAGACCCTGCAGGCGTTTGGCTTCGGCCCACAATTTGTGGGCTTTCTCCAGATGCTGTACGCCTCTGCAGAGTGTCTGGTGAAGATCAACTGGTCCCTGACGGCACCTTTTGTGTTTGGTCGGGGAGTACGTCAAGGGTGCCCCCTGTCTGGGCAACTGTACGCGCTGGCCATTGAGCCCTTCCTCTGCCTACTGAGGGGGAGGCTCACCGGGCTGGTGCTGCGGGAACCTGACATGCGGGTAGTCCTGTCGGCTTATGCCGATGACGTGCTCCTCGTGGCCCAGGACCTAGATGATCTAGAGCGGGCACAAGCGTGCCAAGAGGTCTATACCGCGGCCTCTTCTGCTCGGATCAACTGGTCCAAGTGCTCTGGCATTCTGGTGGGTCCCTTACAGGTGGACTCCTTGCCCCCCGCGTTTCGGAATGTCTCGTGGGAGGGCGATACTCTCAAGTATCTGGGAGTCTACCTGTCTGCTGCGGAGGTCCCGGCCCCGGAAAACTTCAGTGATCTTGAAGAACGGGTCGTTGCTCGTCTGGGGTCATGGGTGTATCTGTCGAGAATGCTTTCCCTCAGGGGAAGAACCCTGGTGATTAATCAGCTGGTGGCCAGTCAGCTTTGGCACCGGCTGATAGCCATGGGTCCGACCCCCGAATTTATCAACAAGATCCAGAGGAAGTTGATGGATTTTCTTTGGATAGAGAAGCATTGGGTCTCTGCGGGAGTTGCGTGTCTCCCTTTGGAGGAGGGTGGACAGGGAGTGGTGTGTGTCCGCTCCCAGTTACACACTTTCCGCCTCCAATACCTGCAGAGATACCTATTCGCAGATCCGTCTCCGCAGTGGTGCCAGCTGGCAACCAGTTTCTTTCGCCAGCTGCGCAATATGAGGTATGATCGGCAACTGTTTATCATCAGGCCCGAGGGTTTAGGTAGAGACCTCTCGGTGCTGCCGGCATACTATCGGGACTTACTTAAGGCCTGGAAACTGGTCTCCGCGACCAGGAAGGAACAGGCGGTGGGGGTTGATTTCCTCGCCGAGCCCCTGCTGTATAATCCGGCAGTGGGGGCTCGGATGTTGGATTCACCCTCTATTTGCCGCCGGCTAATCCTGGCGCAGGTGACCAGAGTCGGGGATCTCCTGGACTATGGGCGGCGATACTGGGTAAGAGCAGAGGTGCTCGCGCCCCGTATGGGTCTGCGTACTGCCCGCGTCCCTCGTCGCTTGATCCAGGAGATTACGGATGCCATCCACCCCGACTCACGCACCTTCATTGAGGGGTTATTGCAGACCGGAGAGCCTTGTCAGCCTATCAACTTCAGCTCTCCGGATTTTTGCGTGGAACCGAAGCCACGGCAACCCCCTCGGGCTCTTCTTTCCCCCAACCTCAGCAAGTTGGGGGATATGTCCCCGGCGTGTTTCCGCGGCATGCCGAGGAAAGTCCTGTATTCTCTTGTGCTCCATATAGTGCATTACCTCGCCCTTGTCACCCGCCCAGACACCATCTGGAGGCGGGTATTCCCTGCGAACGAGGGCGAGAGACCCCGGTGGAGGGAACTCTATTCATCTTTGGTTCCCGGTCCCGCCGGGGATTTGGGTTGGAGGGTCCTCCACGGTGCACTGAGCACAGGAGAGTATTTGGCACACTTCACGGACTCCCCCGCCGCCTGTCCCTTCTGTGGCGAGCGGGAGTCCGTATATCACATTTATTCGAGTTGCGCTAGACTGCAGCCCCTCATGTCCTTCTTGAGGAGCCTTCTCCTGCAGTTCTGGCTGGGTTTTTCCCCTCAACTTTTTATTTTTGGGTGCCCAGTGTCCCGGAACGATAAGCCTAGGGATCTCCTGGTCAACCTGCTCCTGGCATTGGCTAAGGTAGCCATTTGTAAAACCAGGAAGCAGTGTTTGGAGGGGAGGGTCCCAACAAACATCGTGGCCATGTTCCGGGCGCTGGTGCACTCCCGTATTCGGGCAGAGTACTTGTACGCCGAGTCCACTGGGACGGTTTCAGAGTTTGCCTCCCAGTGGGCGTTAGGCGGGGTGCTTTGCTCGGTACCCCCCATCAAGGGTTCTTCAGAATTAACCCTTCTGTTTTAAGTGCACTTTAGCAGTGTACTTGTTGGATTCATTTACTTTTTTGTTTGACTGGTTTTTTCTTTGTTCTACTTGGTAACAAGTAGAATTGTTGTTTAACTGAATTGGCCGGCTTCGCCGGCCAATCAGTTTCAAACCAGATCAAAATAGGTCCACTCAGGGGAACTTGCCTACTTGCAGTTTGGCTGTGACATCTCTAATACAGAGTGCTTTTCCTGGTAATGTACAGGTTAATAAAAGCTTCAGTCAGACAGAACTTTGCAGCTAATATTGACAGATTTACTATAAATCATTCTTCCTGTTATTAAACAGGTTATTAAGAATTTATATTAGCGTTAGGGACCCCTGATATGTGGTCTGCCTTGGCGTTGGCTCAGGGGCTTACAACAATTTTGGCCAAAAATGTCAAACTAAAAGACCATTTACTTATTAGATATTTATCCATATATATTTAGGCACTGTACCGTGTATGAGTCTCACTAGATGTGCTAAAAACTGAGCTTTGTCTGTGTTTTATGTTATGTCTCTGGTTTTAATGCATATTGCCATGCTCAGTAGCACTCCTCTGATACTCATATGCTTATATATATGTTGTGGGTATTTTGGGGGTTTAATAGGAGCTTGTTAGGTGTCCAGTATGTTTTACAATTCTTGTCCAGCTAGTCATGGCTGATTGGAGGTTGGCAACCTCCTACTTAATTTAAGCTCACCCCCTCCCACATTTAAATGGTTATGGGCTCACTCCATAGCATCTTCCACTCAGGGGAACTTGCCTACTTGCAGTTTGGCTGTGACATCTCTAATACAGAGTGCTTTTCCTGGTAATGTACAGGTTAATAAAAGCTTCAGTCAGACAGAACTTTGCAGCTAATATTGACAGATTTACTATAAATCATTCTTCCTGTTATTAAACAGGTTATTAAGAATTTATATTAGCGTTAGGGACCCCTGATATGTGGTCTGCCTTGGCGTTGGCTCAGGGGCTTACCACAATTTTGGCCAAAAATGTCAAACTAAAAGACCATTTACTTATTAGATATTTATCCATATATATTTAGGCACTGTACCGTGTATGAGTCTCACTAGATGTGCTAAAAACTGAGCTTTGTCTGTGTTTTATGTTATGTCTCTGGTTTTAATGCATATTGCCATGCTCAGTAGCACTCCTCTGATACTCATATGCTTATATATATGTTGTGGGTATTTTGGGGGTTTAATAGGAGCTTGTTAGGTGTCCAGTATGTTTTACAATTCTTGTCCAGCTAGTCATGGCTGATTGGAGGTTGGCAACCTCCTACTTAATTTAAGCTCACCCCCTCCCACATTTAAATGGTTATGGGCTCACTCCATAGCATCGTCCACTCAGGGGAACTTGCCTGCTTGCAGTTTGGCTGTGAGTGCTTTTTCCTGGCTGGATCCTGCTTCTCCTTCCATTCAGAAGCGTATGTGCAGAGCTCCCAGGCATTTGGTAAGGAATCGGCTTTATTCTTTCTTTATTTGTTATATTTTGTTGTGGTTCTGTGGGGGAGTATACTATGAGTATACTGGGAGTTTTATAGAGGGTTTTTGGGTGCATTTTCAGGATTAAAAACCGTTTTTTGGTTTTCACCTAGGGGCTGCAGTGTTTTAACCCAGCATAGCTGCAGTTTAGCTGGCTGGAAAACTGCAGTCTTACCCCCTCTCTCCTCCCTCACTACTGGAGGTTTTTACTGGTTGTTTAAACTTCCAATTTCACTCTTTTGTTTTCTTAAGCCTGATTCCTTTCTCACTTGCAATTGAGAGCTTTGTGTCTTTTCTATAAAGACTTGTAAAATTGTGGTGATTGCTTATTACAACAGAGAGAGAGTAACCAATAAGGGGAAAAAGATTTAAAACTGCAGCAGGTTTTTAAAAGCTGCTGGTTTTTTTCCCCTTGCAGAGAGATCTCTTCTTAAAGAGACAGTTTCCTCTCTGTACCTCTCTCCCTAAGCAATACCCTCCCCTGACTTAGAGGCTTATTTGTTATCATGCCTGGAAAGGGGAATAGGACAAGTGCGGCAACGGGGGCGACGCCCGGATATAAAACACCAAAAACTGTGGCCCCTAGGAGCAACACTCTTAGTCACAGCCCTAGGCCTGGTCCTTCCAGTGCCCTGGCCACGCCTCCCCCAGCACCTGTTAGCAGCGTAACCCCTGCAGTCCCAGTTCCAACATGGGCGCATGTGGCAGTTGCAGGCGAAGGCCCCAGCAACAACAATGCTGGGGCCACGCCCTGTCTGAGCAGGAAGCTTGGGGTGAGGTGCCCAATGTCTCCTGGCCTAAACATGGAGATATATGTGAGGGCTGTGGCTGATGTGGTGGGTCCCTCTGCTGTGGTGGCGGCCAGCAAAATGTATGGGAGGGGCATTTTTTTCCTCCGTACGCTGGCTGTCACTCACACCCTGGTGCAGAAAGGCATCAGTGTAGGGGGGAAATACATCCCTATAGAGCCAATGGAGGGGTTAGGCACAAAGGTCATTCTGTCAAATGTGCCCCCCTTCATCCCAGATAGCCTCATGAAGCCATACCTGCAAGCCCTGGGAGACATTAAGTCCCCCATAAAAAAATTATCTTTGGGCTGTAGAGATAGGGCGCTGAGGCATGTGCTCTCATTTAGGCGGCAGGTACAACTGCTGCTGCCGGGGAGCACTGAATCTGTGGAGGGTTCTTTTGGGGTGCACTACGAGGGCATAACATACACCGTGTACTATGGCACGGAGGGGGTAAGGTGCTATTTGTGCAAGGAGCTGGGGCATACTCGCAGGAGTTGCCTCAAAGGGAACAGAGTACCTATCCCAACTCCTACACCCACCCCTCCCTCTGCCAAGACACCCCGTACCGCTGTGCCCACCACAGCGGGGCCCTCAGGGGCCCAGGTCCGTCCTGGGACCACAAGAGATGTCGCTGTCCCATCTGGAACAGTGACGTCTGTACCTCTCCCCAAAGAACAGAGGGAGAAGGAAAAGCCCTTGAGAGCCCAGGTCCCCCCTGGGACCACAGAAGATGTCACTGCTCTATCTCAAACAGTGACATCTGAACCTCTCCCCCCAAAAAAGAGGGAGAAGAAAAGAGTCACCCCAGAACAGTCACCCTCTGTTGTCACTGTCCCCCCCCAAGAACACCTTACCCCCAATGTAAGCACCGTACAGGGTGCGGGGGAGCAGGAGGAAGCTCCGGCTGGAGAGACAGTGGCACCCTCTTCTGGGGAGGCACCCCCCAGGAAGAAGCCTTTTAAAAACAAAAACAAGAGGGTGATTGAGGAGGGTGAACCGTATTACGTTCACCCTCAGAAGTCTCCGAAGCGGAATGTAACAGCAATTCCGCACAGGGTGGCCCTGTCCGGCCCACTGGTTAGGATTAGCCAGTGTGAGCCGGAATCCATAAATATGCAGCCCCCCCCCCCTCGAAGATCTGGAGGGAATACAAGGGGAAGAGGAGGTACCCGGCGTCCCTGGGGTGGAAGGTCAAAGTGCTCAACAACATGAGGCTTTGCCCCTAGAAATGGACGTTGGGAAGCCATCCAACACTCCTCCCAGTTGGAGAACATCCCCCGGGGACTTGTGCTTCGGTGAACCTATCACACCGAAAGTAGCTGTCTTCGGAGACTCGGGGGTCGACCAGAATCTCCCTCCGGCTGTACCACCTTTGGGTGAAGCGCCTGAGGCCGAGTCAGGTTTTATGTCACCGGAAGGAGGGGATTGGCTAGGGCTGACCCCCATGGTTGAGGATTTAGAGGATGGAGCGGGGAAGGCAGGTGTAGGAGAGGAGGCTTTAGCGAGCAATTCAAGATACACTTGGAGGGTGTCTGACGTGAGCCCTCTTCGCAGAGAGTTTTGGTCTTTGTCAGAGATGACTGCCAAGCTGGACTCTCTCCTTGGGGTGCATGCTGAGGAGTGCCCTCCCGCGGTTGGCGAGTGCCCTCCCGCGGTTGGCGAGTGCCCTCCAGCGGTTGGCGAGTGCCCTCCAGCGGTTGGCGAGTGCCCTCCCGCGGTTGGCGAGTGCCCTCCCGCGGTTGGCGAGTGCCCTCCCGCGGTTGGCGAGTGCCCTCCCGCGGTTGGTGAGAACACCTGTGGCATCCCATTTATCCACACGGCGATAGAGGAGATTAGGAGGGCACTGGGTGCCTCTGTGGCCCCCGAGGACACTCGGGAGACCGCTGCCTCCATCATACCGCCTCCAGATACCCCTGAAGATTCTACCCAGGGGTTGGATGTGGAGGATATAGTGGACCCCCTCCTGGAAACACCGAAGAGGGGACCCACTCTAGGGCTGAGAAAGGCTCCCACAGAGAGGGGCGGGGGTCTTGAGTTTTTCAGCCAAGAGGAGCTTGGGGAGTTGGGGCTCAGTGAGGCATCCTCTGGCACCGCAGAGTCGGTGGGCTCCTTGGGCCCCGTTATCCCTGCCCAGGAGATAGATGAGTTCCTAGGAGATACCCTTCACAAGCAAGGAAAAAAGAAGGTGAAGTTGGCCCTCAAGAAGTGGAAGGATGCTTCGTTCATTCTCCACTCTCTTTTTGTATACACCAGGGCCAACCGCAAGGCCAGAATCTCAGGGTCTAATGAACATGTTCGTGCCCTAAAGTTCTACAAATTGATGCGAGAGCACGTAAAGGCTTCTCGGGGTATAGCACCCTGAGCGCCTGTGGGACGGAAAAACTCTTTGACTACCAATGGCTTTGAGCATCGGTACGCTTAACGTAAACAGCTGTAAGGACGGGTTGCGCAGGTTCCAGGTACTCTCCTTTTTACAGAAGGGAAAGTATTCTGTGAGTTTCCTGCAGGAAACCCATACCACTCCAGAGGCTGAAGCCAGCTGGCATCTGGAGTGGCGAGGCAAGGTCTTTTTCAGCCACCTCACTTCGACATCTTGTGGGGTGGTGACCCTGTTCTCTGAATCCTTTCAACCTGAGCTGCTGCTTGCCAAAACGGTTGTTCCAGGTCGCCTGTTGCATATCAGGGTCCGACATGAGGACTACACGTTTAATTTCCTGAACGTGTATGCTCCTGCCACCGGACCCCTGAGAAGGCAGTTCTTCGTCAGAATGTCTGAATACCTGGAGACAGTCGACACGAACGAATACGTGGTGCTCGGGGGTGATTTTAACTGTACCCTCGAGGCTCGGAAAGACCGGAATGGTCCGGAGCCACACCCGTGTTCTGCGTCGGCCTTGCGGGAGGTCATCACCCGCTACTCCTTGGTAGACGTCTGGCGAGAACAACATCCTGAGGCATCCACTGAGTTCACACATGTTAGGGTGTTTAGGGGTGAACGGATGTCCTGGTCCCGGATAGACAGGCTGTATATTTCCAGCCACAGCCTGTCGCGAGCCCAGTCCAGTGCCATTAGGCTGGCGCCGTTTTCGGACCACAATTGTGCATCCGTGACGGTGACGCTGCTACCTGCAGCACCTTCAGCCGCATATTGGCACTTCAACAATACTTTGTTGGAGGACAAGGGGTTTGAGACGTCGGTCCGAGACTTTTGGATGGCCTGGAGAGGTTGCAGGTCAGACTTTGCCACGTTAGAGCAGTGGTGGGACGTGGGCAAGGTTCATCTGCGCCTCGTGTGTCAGGAGTATACCAGAGGTGCCAGCAGGCAGCGCGATGCTGAGATCAAGGCCCTCAGGGAGGAGGTGCTCGATCTCGAGAAGAGGCTGTCTGTGGAAGGAGACCAATACCTGCAGAGTATGTACGTGGAGAGGAAGTACGCTCTCCGGGACTTGGAAGATCGGAGAGCTCGGGGGGCGTATGTGCGATCCCGCATCCACTTCCTTCGCGAGATGGATCGCGGGTCGCGACTCTTCTACGCGCTGGAGAAAAAGAGGGGAAACCGTAGACATATCACCTGCTTGTTGGCAGAGGACGGTACTCCTTTGACTGACCCGGAGAGCATCCGGGACAGAACCCGGAGATTCTATGTAGATCTTTTCTCTCCGGAGTCAATCCAGCCAGATAAATGCAGGGTCTTATGGGAGGGGCTTCCCACGGTCAGTGAGGATGGAAGGGAGCTGCTTGAGTTACCTTTGACCATGGCCGAGCTCTCTGAAGCCCTCAATCTCATGTCCCGCGGAAAAACGCCGGGTCTAGACGGGCTGACTGTGGAGTTCTTCCAGTTTTTCTGGGAGATGCTGGGACCTGATTTCACCGAGGTCCTAGCCGAAGCCCTGGAGACCGGTGAGATGCCCCTTTCGTGTCGGCGGGCAATACTGTCTCTGCTGCCGAAGAAGGGGGATCTCCGCCAGATTTCCAACTGGCGACCGGTATCACTGCTCAGCACGGACTATAAGATCGTAGCCAAAGCGCTTTCGCTGAGGCTCAAGTCCGTGCTGGCAGAGGTGATTCACCCCGACCAGTCCTATACTGTCCCGGGCCGGAGTATTCATGACAACATCTTTCTGGTCCGGGACCTGATGCATTACGCACAAAGGACTGGTCTATCACTCGCCTTCCTGTCCCTAGATCAAGAGAAGGCGTTTGACAGAGTGGATCACCGTTACCTTATGCAGACCCTGCAGGCGTTTGGCTTCGGCCCACAATTTGTGGGCTTTCTCCAGATGCTGTACGCCTCTGCAGAGTGTCTGGTGAAGATCAACTGGTCCCTGACGGCACCTTTTGTGTTTGGTCGGGGAGTACGTCAAGGGTGCCCCCTGTCTGGGCAACTGTACGCGCTGGCCATTGAGCCCTTCCTCTGCCTACTGAGGAGGAGGCTCACCGGGCTGGTGCTGCGGGAACCTGACATGCGGGTAGTCCTGTCGGCTTATGCCGATGACGTGCTCCTCGTGGCCCAGGACCTAGATGATCTAGAGCGGGCACAAGCGTGCCAAGAGGTCTATACCGCGGCCTCTTCTGCTCGGATCAACTGGTCCAAGTGCTCTGGCATTCTGGTGGGTCCCTTACAGGTGGACTCCTTGCCCCCCGCGTTTCGGAATGTCTCGTGGGAGGGCGATACTCTCAAGTATCTGGGAGTCTACCTGTCTGCTGCGGAGGTCCCGGCCCCGGAAAACTTCAGTGATCTTGAAGAACGGGTCGTTGCTCGTCTGGGGTCATGGGTGTATCTGTCGAGAATGCTTTCCCTCAGGGGAAGAACCCTGGTGATTAATCAGCTGGTGGCCAGTCAGCTTTGGCACCGGCTGATAGCCATGGGTCCGACCCCCGAATTTATCAACAAGATCCAGAGGAAGTTGATGGATTTTCTTTGGATAGGGAAGCATTGGGTCTCTGCGGGAGTTGCGTGTCTCCCTTTGGAGGAGGGTGGACAGGGAGTGGTGTGTGTTCGCTCCCAGTTACACACTTTCCGCCTCCAATACCTGCAGAGATACCTATTCGCAGATCCGTCTCCGCAGTGGTGCCAGCTGGCAACCAGTTTCTTTCGCCAGCTGCGCAATATGAGGTATGATCGGCAACTGTTTATCATCAGGCCCGAGGGTTTAGGTAGAGACCTCTCGGTGCTGCCGGCATACTATCGGGACTTACTTAAGGCCTGGAAACTGGTCTCCGCGACCAGGAAGGAACAGGCGGTGGGGGTTGATTTCCTCGCCGAGCCCCTGCTGTATAATCCGGCAGTGGGGGCTCGGATGTTGGATTCACCCTCTATTTGCCGCCGGCTAATCCTGGCGCAGGTGACCAGAGTCGGGGATCTCCTGGACTATGGGCGGCGATACTGGGTAAGAGCAGAGGTGCTCGCGCCCCGTATGGGTCTGCGTACTGCCCGCGTCCCTCGTCGCTTGATCCAGGAGATTACGGATGCCATCCACCCCGACTCACGCACCTTCATTGAGGGGTTATTGCAGACCGGAGAGCCTTGTCAGCCTATCAACTTCAGCTCTCCGGATTTTTGCGTGGAACCGAAGCCGCGGCAACCCCCTCGGGCTCTTCTTTCCCCCAACCTCAGCAAGTTGGGGGATATGTCCCCGGCGTGTTTCCGCGGCATGCCGAGGAAAGTCCTGTATTCTCTTGTGCTCCATATAGTGCATTACCTCGCCCTTGTCACCCGCCCAGACACCATCTGGAGGCGGGTATTCCCTGCGAACGAGGGCGAGAGACCCCGGTGGGGGGAACTCTATTCATCTTTGGTTCCCGGTCCCGCCGGGGATTTGGGTTGGAGGGTCCTCCACGGTGCACTGAGCACAGGAGAGTATTTGGCACACTTCACGGACTCCCCCGCCGCCTGTCCCTTCTGTGGCGAGCGGGAGTCCGTATATCACATTTATTCGAGTTGCGCTAGACTGCAGCCCCTCATGTCCTTCTTGAGGAGCCTTCTCCTGCAGTTCTGGCTGGGTTTTTCCCCTCAACTTTTTATTTTTGGGTGCCCAGTGTCCCGGAACGATAAGCCTAGGGATCTCCTGGTCAACCTGCTCCTGGCATTGGCTAAGGTAGCCATTTGTAAAACCAGGAAGCAGTGTTTGGAGGGGAGGGTCCCAACAAACATCGTGGCCATGTTCCGGGCGCTGGTGCACTCCCGTATTCGGGCAGAGTACTCGTACGCCGAGTCCACTGGGACGGTTTCAGAGTTTGCCTCCCAGTGGGCGTTAGGCGGGGTGCTTTGCTCGGTACCCCCCATCAAGGGTTCTTCAGAATTAACCTTTCTGTTTTAAGTGCACTTTAGCAGTGTACTTGTTGGATTCATTTACTTTTTTGTTTGACTGGTTTTTTCTTTGTTCTACTTGGTAACAAGTAGAATTGTTGTTTAACTGAATTGGCCGGCTTCGCCGGCCAATCAGTTTCAAACCAGATCAAAATAGGTCCACTCAGGGGAACTTGCCTACTTGCAGTTTGGCTGTGACATCTCTAATACAGAGTGCTTTTCCTGGTAATGTACAGGTTAATAAAAGCTTCAGTCAGACAGAACTTTGCAGCTAATATTGACAGATTTACTATAAATCATTCTTCCTGTTATTAAACAGGTTATTAAGAATTTATATTAGCGTTAGGGACCCCTGATATGTGGTCTGCCTTGGCGTTGGCTCAGGGGCTTACAACAATTTTGGCCAAAAATGTCAAACTAAAAGACCATTTACTTATTAGATATTTATCCATATATATTTAGGCACTGTACCGTGTATGAGTCTCACTAGATGTGCTAAAAACTGAGCTTTGTCTGTGTTTTATGTTATGTCTCTGGTTTTAATGCATATTGCCATGCTCAGTAGCACTCCTCTGATACTCATATGCTTATATATATGTTGTGGGTATTTTGGGGGTTTAATAGGAGCTTGTTAGGTGTCCAGTATGTTTTACAATTCTTGTCCAGCTAGTCATGGCTGATTGGAGGTTGGCAACCTCCTACTTAATTTAAGCTCACCCCCTCCCACATTTAAATGGTTATGGGCTCACTCCATAGCATCTTCCACTCAGGGGAACTTGCCTACTTGCAGTTTGGCTGTGACATCTCTAATACAGAGTGCTTTTCCTGGTAATGTACAGGTTAATAAAAGCTTCAGTCAGACAGAACTTTGCAGCTAATATTGACAGATTTACTATAAATCATTCTTCCTGTTATTAAACAGGTTATTAAGAATTTATATTAGCGTTAGGGACCCCTGATATGTGGTCTGCCTTGGCGTTGGCTCAGGGGCTTACCACAATTTTGGCCAAAAATGTCAAACTAAAAGACCATTTACTTATTAGATATTTATCCATATATATTTAGGCACTGTACCGTGTATGAGTCTCACTAGATGTGCTAAAAACTGAGCTTTGTCTGTGTTTTATGTTATGTCTCTGGTTTTAATGCATATTGCCATGCTCAGTAGCACTCCTCTGATACTCATATGCTTATATATATGTTGTGGGTATTTTGGGGGTTTAATAGGAGCTTGTTAGGTGTCCAGTATGTTTTACAATTCTTGTCCAGCTAGTCATGGCTGATTGGAGGTTGGCAACCTCCTACTTAATTTAAGCTCACCCCCTCCCACATTTAAATGGTTATGGGCTCACTCCATAGCATCGTCCACTCAGGGGAACTTGCCTGCTTGCAGTTTGGCTGTGAGTGCTTTTTCCTGGCTGGATCCTGCTTCTCCTTCCATTCAGAAGCGTATGTGCAGAGCTCCCAGGCATTTGGTAAGGAATCGGCTTTATTCTTTCTTTATTTGTTATATTTTGTTGTGGTTCTGTGGGGGAGTATACTATGAGTATACTGGGAGTTTTATAGAGGGTTTTTGGGTGCATTTTCAGGATTAAAAACCGTTTTTTGGTTTTCACCTAGGGGCTGCAGTGTTTTAACCCAGCATAGCTGCAGTTTAGCTGGCTGGAAAACTGCAGTCTTACCCCCTCTCTCCTCCCTCACTACTGGAGGTTTTTACTGGTTGTTTAAACTTCCAATTTCACTCTTTTGTTTTCTTAAGCCTGATTCCTTTCTCACTTGCAATTGAGAGCTTTGTGTCTTTTCTATAAAGACTTGTAAAATTGTGGTGATTGCTTATTACAACAGAGAGAGAGTAACCAATAAGGGGAAAAAGATTTAAAACTGCAGCAGGTTTTTAAAAGCTGCTGGTTTTTTTCCCCTTGCAGAGAGATCTCTTCTTAAAGAGACAGTTTCCTCTCTGTACCTCTCTCCCTAAGCAATACCCTCCCCTGACTTAGAGGCTTATTTGTTATCATGCCTGGAAAGGGGAATAGGACAAGTGCGGCAACGGGGGCGACGCCCGGATATAAAACACCAAAAACTGTGGCCCCTAGGAGCAACACTCTTAGTCACAGCCCTAGGCCTGGTCCTTCCAGTGCCCTGGCCACGCCTCCCCCAGCACCTGTTAGCAGCGTAACCCCTGCAGTCCCAGTTCCAACATGGGCGCATGTGGCAGTTGCAGGCGAAGGCCCCAGCAACAACAATGCTGGGGCCACGCCCTGTCTGAGCAGGAAGCTTGGGGTGAGGTGCCCAATGTCTCCTGGCCTAAACATGGAGATATATGTGAGGGCTGTGGCTGATGTGGTGGGTCCCTCTGCTGTGGTGGCGGCCAGCAAAATGTATGGGAGGGGCATTTTTTTCCTCCGTACGCTGGCTGTCACTCACACCCTGGTGCAGAAAGGCATCAGTGTAGGGGGGAAATACATCCCTATAGAGCCAATGGAGGGGTTAGGCACAAAGGTCATTCTGTCAAATGTGCCCCCCTTCATCCCAGATAGCCTCATGAAGCCATACCTGCAAGCCCTGGGAGACATTAAGTCCCCCATAAAAAAATTATCTTTGGGCTGTAGAGATAGGGCGCTGAGGCATGTGCTCTCATTTAGGCGGCAGGTACAACTGCTGCTGCCGGGGAGCACTGAATCTGTGGAGGGTTCTTTTGGGGTGCACTACGAGGGCATAACATACACCGTGTACTATGGCACGGAGGGGGTAAGGTGCTATTTGTGCAAGGAGCTGGGGCATACTCGCAGGAGTTGCCTCAAAGGGAACAGAGTACCTATCCCAACTCCTACACCCACCCCTCCCTCTGCCAAGACACCCCGTACCGCTGTGCCCACCACAGCGGGGCCCTCAGGGGCCCAGGTCCGTCCTGGGACCACAAGAGATGTCGCTGTCCCATCTGGAACAGTGACGTCTGTACCTCTCCCCAAAGAACAGAGGGAGAAGGAAAAGCCCTTGAGAGCCCAGGTCCCCCCTGGGACCACAGAAGATGTCACTGCTCTATCTCAAACAGTGACATCTGAACCTCTCCCCCCAAAAAAGAGGGAGAAGAAAAGAGTCACCCCAGAACAGTCACCCTCTGTTGTCACTGTCCCCCCCCAAGAACACCTTACCCCCAATGTAAGCACCGTACAGGGTGCGGGGGAGCAGGAGGAAGCTCCGGCTGGAGAGACAGTGGCACCCTCTTCTGGGGAGGCACCCCCCAGGAAGAAGCCTTTTAAAAACAAAAACAAGAGGGTGATTGAGGAGGGTGAACCGTATTACGTTCACCCTCAGAAGTCTCCGAAGCGGAATGTAACAGCAATTCCGCACAGGGTGGCCCTGTCCGGCCCACTGGTTAGGATTAGCCAGTGTGAGCCGGAATCCATAAATATGCAGCCCCCCCCCCTCGAAGATCTGGAGGGAATACAAGGGGAAGAGGAGGTACCCGGCGTCCCTGGGGTGGAAGGTCAAAGTGCTCAACAACATGAGGCTTTGCCCCTAGAAATGGACGTTGGGAAGCCATCCAACACTCCTCCCAGTTGGAGAACATCCCCCGGGGACTTGTGCTTCGGTGAACCTATCACACCGAAAGTAGCTGTCTTCGGAGACTCGGGGGTCGACCAGAATCTCCCTCCGGCTGTACCACCTTTGGGTGAAGCGCCTGAGGCCGAGTCAGGTTTTATGTCACCGGAAGGAGGGGATTGGCTAGGGCTGACCCCCATGGTTGAGGATTTAGAGGATGGAGCGGGGAAGGCAGGTGTAGGAGAGGAGGCTTTAGCGAGCAATTCAAGATACACTTGGAGGGTGTCTGACGTGAGCCCTCTTCGCAGAGAGTTTTGGTCTTTGTCAGAGATGACTGCCAAGCTGGACTCTCTCCTTGGGGTGCATGCTGAGGAGTGCCCTCCCGCGGTTGGCGAGTGCCCTCCCGCGGTTGGCGAGTGCCCTCCAGCGGTTGGCGAGTGCCCTCCCGCGGTTGGCGAGTGCCCTCCCGCGGTTGGCGAGTGCCCTCCCGCGGTTGGCGAGTGCCCTCCCGCGGTTGGTGAGAACACCTGTGGCATCCCATTTATCCACACGGCGATAGAGGAGATTAGGAGGGCACTGGGTGCCTCTGTGGCCCCCGAGGACACTCGGGAGACCGCTGCCTCCATCATACCGCCTCCAGATACCCCTGAAGATTCTACCCAGGGGTTGGATGTGGAGGATATAGTGGACCCCCTCGTGGAAACACCAAAGAGGGGACCCACTCTAGGGCTGAGAAAGGCTCCCACAGAGAGGGGCGGGGGTCTTGAGTTTTTCAGCCAAGAGGAGCTTGGGGAGTTGGGGCTCAGTGAGGCATCCTCTGGCACCGCAGAGTCGGTGGGCTCCTTGAGCCCCGTTATCCCTGCCCAGGAGATAGATGAGTTCCTAGGAGATACCCTTCACAAGCAAGGAAAAAAGAAGGTGAAGTTGGCCCTCAAGAAGTGGAAGGATGCTTCGTTCATTCTCCACTCTCTTTTTGTATACACCAGGGCCAACCGCAAGGCCAGAATCTCAGGGTCTAATGAACATGTTCGTGCCCTAAAGTTCTACAAATTGATGCGAGAGCACGTAAAGGCTTCTCGGGGTATAGCACCCTGAGCGCCTGTGGGACGGAAAAACTCTTTGACTACCAATGGCTTTGAGCATCGGTACGCTTAACGTAAACAGCTGTAAGGACGGGTTGCGCAGGTTCCAGGTACTCTCCTTTTTACAGAAGGGAAAGTATTTTGTGAGTTTCCTGCAGGAAACCCATACCACTCCAGAGGCTGAAGCCAGCTGGCATCTGGAGTGGCGAGGCAAGGTCTTTTTCAGCCACCTCACTTCGACATCTTGTGGGGTGGTGACCCTGTTCTCTGAATCCTTTCAACCTGAGCTGCTGCTTGCCAAAACGGTTGTTCCAGGTCGCCTGTTGCATATCAGGGTCCGACACGAGGACTACACGTTTAATTTCCTGAACGTGTATGCTCCTGCCACCGGACCCCTGAGAAGGCAGTTCTTCGTCAGAATGTCTGAATACCTGGAGACAGTCGACACGAACGAATACGTGGTGCTCGGGGGTGATTTTAACTGTACCCTCGAGGCTCGGAAAGACCGGAATGGTCCGGAGCCACACCCGTGTTCTGCGTCGGCCTTGCGGGAGGTCATCACCCGCTACTCCTTGGTAGACGTCTGGCGAGAACAACATCCTGAGGCATCCACTGAGTTCACACATGTTAGGGTGTTTAGGGGTGAACGGATGTCCTGGTCCCGGATAGACAGGCTGTATATTTCCAGCCACAGCCTGTCGCGAGCCCAGTCCAGTGCCATTAGGCTGGCGCCGTTTTCGGACCACAATTGTGCGTCCGTGACGGTGACGCTGCTACCTGCAGCACCTTCAGCCGCATATTGGCACTTCAACAATACTTTGTTGGAGGACAAGGGGTTTGAGACGTCGGTCCGAGACTTTTGGATGGCCTGGAGAGGTTGCAGGTCAGACTTTGCCACGTTAGAGCAGTGGTGGGACGTGGGCAAGGTTCATTTGCGCCTCGTGTGTCAGGAGTATACCAGAGGTGCCAGCAGGCAGCGCGATGCTGAGATCGAGGCCCTCAGGGAGGAGGTGCTCGATCTCGAGAAGAGGCTGTCTGTGGAAGGAGACCAATACCTGCAGAGTATGTACGTGGAGAGGAAGTACGCTCTCCGGGACTTGGAAGATCGGAGAGCTCGGGGGGCGTATGTGCGATCCCGCATCCACTTCCTTCGCGAGATGGATCGCGGGTCGCGACTCTTCTACGCGCTGGAGAAAAAGAGGGGAAACCGTAGACATATCACCTGCTTGTTGGCAGAGGACGGTACTCCTTTGACTGACCCGGAGAGCATCCGGGACAGAACCCGGAGATTCTATGTAGATCTTTTCTCTCCGGAGTCAATCCAGCCAGATAAATGCAGGGTCTTATGGGAGGGGCTTCCCACGGTCAGTGAGGATGGAAGGGAGCTGCTTGAGTTACCTTTGACCATGGCCGAGCTCTCTGAAGCCCTCAATCTCATGTCCCGCGGAAAAACGCCGGGTCTGGACGGGCTGACTGTGGAGTTCTTCAGGTTTTTCTGGGAGATGCTGGGACCTGATTTCACCGAGGTCCTAGCCGAAGCCCTGGAGACCGGTGAGATGCCCCTTTCGTGTCGGCGGGCAATACTGTCTCTGCTGCCGAAGAAGGGGGATCTCCGCCAGATTTCCAACTGGCGACCGGTATCACTGCTCAGCACGGACTATAAGATCGTAGCCAAAGCGCTTTCGCTGAGGCTCAAGTCCGTGCTGGCAGAGGTGATTCACCCCGACCAGTCCTATACTGTCCCGGGCCGGAGTATTCATGACAACATCTTTCTGGTCCGGGACCTGATGCATTACGCACAAAGGACTGGTCTATCACTCGCCTTCCTGTCCCTAGATCAAGAGAAGGCATTTGACAGAGTGGATCACCGTTACCTTATGCAGACCCTGCAGGCGTTTGGCTTCGGCCCACAATTTGTGGGCTTTCTCCAGATGCTGTACGCCTCTGCAGAGTGTCTGGTGAAGATCAACTGGTCCCTGACGGCACCTTTTGTGTTTGGTCGGGGAGTACGTCAAGGGTGCCCCCTGTCTGGGCAACTGTACGCGCTGGCCATTGAGCCCTTCCTCTGCCTACTGAGGAGGAGGCTCACCGGGCTGGTGCTGCGGGAACCTGACATGCGGGTAGTCCTGTCGGCTTATGCCGATGACGTGCTCCTCGTGGCCCAGGACCTAGATGATCTAGAGCGGGCACAAGCGTGCCAAGAGGTCTATACCGCGGCCTCTTCTGCTCGGATCAACTGGTCCAAGTGCTCTGGCATTCTGGTGGGTCCCTTACAGGTGGACTCCTTGCCCCCCGCGTTTCGGAATGTCTCGTGGGAGGGCGATACTCTCAAGTATCTGGGAGTCTACCTGTCTGCTGCGGAGGTCCCGGCCCCGGAAAACTTCAGTGATCTTGAAGAACGGGTCGTTGCTCGTCTGGGGTCATGGGTGTATCTGTCGAGAATGCTTTCCCTCAGGGGAAGAACCCTGGTGATTAATCAGCTGGTGGCCAGTCAGCTTTGGCACCGGCTGATAGCCATGGGTCCGACCCCCGAATTTATCAACAAGATCCAGAGGAAGTTGATGGATTTTCTTTGGATAGGGAAGCATTGGGTCTCTGCGGGAGTTGCGTGTCTCCCTTTGGAGGAGGGTGGACAGGGAGTGGTGTGTGTTCGCTCCCAGTTACACACTTTCCGCCTCCAATACCTGCAGAGATACCTATTCGCAGATCCGTCTCCGCAGTGGTGCCAGCTGGCAACCAGTTTCTTTCGCCAGCTGCGCAATATGAGGTATGATCGGCAACTGTTTATCATCAGGCCCGAGGGTTTAGGTAGAGACCTCTCGGTGCTGCCGGCATACTATCGGGACTTACTTAAGGCCTGGAAACTGGTCTCCGCGACCAGGAAGGAACAGGCGGTGGGGGTTGATTTCCTCGCCGAGCCCCTGCTGTATAATCCGGCAGTGGGGGCTCGGATGTTGGATTCACCCTCTATTTGCCGCCGGCTAATCCTGGCGCAGGTGACCAGAGTCGGGGATCTCCTGGACTATGGGCGGCGATACTGGGTAAGAGCAGAGGTGCTCGCGCCCCGTATGGGTCTGCGTACTGCCCGCGTCCCTCGTCGCTTGATCCAGGAGATTACGGATGCCATCCACCCCGACTCACGCACCTTCATTGAGGGGTTATTGCAGACCGGAGAGCCTTGTCAGCCTATCAACTTCAGCTCTCCGGATTTTTGCGTGGAACCGAAGCCACGGCAACCCCCTCGGGCTCTTCTTTCCCCCAACCTCAGCAAGTTGGGGGATATGTCCCCGGCGTGTTTCCGCGGCATGCCGAGGAAAGTCCTGTATTCTCTTGTGCTCCATATAGTGCATTACCTCGCCCTTGTCACCCGCCCAGACACAATCTGGAGGCGGGTATTCCCTGCGAACGAGGGCGAGAGACCCCGGTGGAGGGAACTCTATTCATCTTTGGTTCCCGGTCCCGCCGGGGATTTGGGTTGGAGGGTCCTCCACGGTGCACTGAGCACAGGAGAGTATTTGGCACACTTCACGGACTCCCCCGCCGCCTGTCCCTTCTGTGGCGAGCGGGAGTCCGTATATCACATTTATTCGAGTTGCGCTAGACTGCAGCCCCTCATGTCCTTCTTGAGGAGCCTTCTCCTGCAGTTCTGGCTGGGTTTTTCCCCTCAACTTTTTATTTTTGGGTGCCCAGTGTCCCGGAACGATAAGCCTAGGGATCTCCTGGTCAACCTGCTCCTGGCATTGGCTAAGGTAGCCATTTGTAAAACCAGGAAGCAGTGTTTGGAGGGGAGGGTCCCAACAAACATCGTGGCCATGTTCCGGGCGCTGGTGCACTCCCGTATTCGGGCAGAGTACTCGTACGCCGAGTCCACTGGGACGGTTTCAGAGTTTGCCTCCCAGTGGGCGTTAGGCGGGGTGCTTTGCTCGGTACCCCCCATCAAGGGTTCTTCAGAATTAACCCTTCTGTTTTAAGTGCACTTTAGCAGTGTACTTGTTGGATTCATTTACTTTTTTGTTTGACTGGTTTTACTTTGTTCTACTTGGTAACAAGTAGAATTGTTGTTTAACTGAATTGGCCGGCTTCGCCGGCCAATCAGTTTCAAACCAGATCAAAATAGGTCCACTCAGGGGAACTTGCCTACTTGCAGTTTGGCTGTGACATCTCTAATACAGAGTGCTTTTCCTGGTAATGTACAGGTTAATAAAAGCTTCAGTCAGACAGAACTTTGCAGCTAATATTGACAGATTTACTATAAATCATTCTTCCTGTTATTAAACAGGTTATTAAGAATTTATATTAGCGTTAGGGACCCCTGATATGTGGTCTGCCTTGGCGTTGGCTCAGGGGCTTACCACAATTTTGGCCAAAAATGTCAAACTAAAAGACCATTTACTTATTAGATATTTATCCATATATATTTAGGCACTGTACCGTGTATGAGTCTCACTAGATGTGCTAAAAACTGAGCTTTGTCTGTGTTTTATGTTATGTCTCTGGTTTTAATGCATATTGCCATGCTCAGTAGCACTCCTCTGATACTCATATGCTTATATATATGTTGTGGGTATTTTGGGGGTTTAATAGGAGCTTGTTAGGTGTCCAGTATGTTTTACAATTCTTGTCCAGCTAGTCATGGCTGATTGGAGGTTGGCAACCTCCTACTTAATTTAAGCTCACCCCCTCCCACATTTAAATGGTTATGGGCTCACTCCATAGCATCTTCCACTCAGGGGAACTTGCCTACTTGCAGTTTGGCTGTGACATCTCTAATACAGAGTGCTTTTCCTGGTAATGTACAGGTTAATAAAAGCTTCAGTCAGACAGAACTTTGCAGCTAATATTGACAGATTTACTATAAATCATTCTTCCTGTTATTAAACAGGTTATTAAGAATTTATATTAGCGTTAGGGACCCCTGATATGTGGTCTGCCTTGGCGTTGGCTCAGGGGCTTACAACAATTTTGGCCAAAAATGTCAAACTAAAAGACCATTTACTTATTAGATATTTATCCATATATATTTAGGCACTGTACCGTGTATGAGTCTCACTAGATGTGCTAAAAACTGAGCTTTGTCTGTGTTTTATGTTATGTCTCTGGTTTTAATGCATATTACCATGCTCAGTAGCACTCCTCTGATACTCATATGCTTATATATATGTTGTGGGTATTTTGGGGGTTTAATAGGAGCTTGTTAGGTGTCCAGTATGTTTTACAATTCTTGTCCAGCTAGTCATGGCTGATTGGAGGTTGGCAACCTCCTACTTAATTTAAGCTCACCCCCTCCCACATTTAAATGGTTATGGGCTCACTCCATAGCATCTTCCACTCAGGGGAACTTGCCTACTTGCAGTTTGGCTGTGACATCTCTAATACAGAGTGCTTTTCCTGGTAATGTACAGGTTAATAAAAGCTTCAGTCAGACAGAACTTTGCAGCTAATATTGACAGATTTACTATAAATCATTCTTCCTGTTATTAAACAGGTTATTAAGAATTTATATTAGCGTTAGGGACCCCTGATATGTGGTCTGCCTTGGCGTTGGCTCAGGGGCTTACAACAATTTTGGCCAAAAATGTCAAACTAAAAGACCATTTACTTATTAGATATTTATCCATATATATTTAGGCACTGTACCGTGTATGAGTCTCACTAGATGTGCTAAAAACTGAGCTTTGTCTGTGTTTTATGTTATGTCTCTGGTTTTAATGCATATTGCCATGCTCAGTAGCACTCCTCTGATACTCATATGCTTATATATATGTTGTGGGTATTTTGGGGGTTTAATAGGAGCTTGTTAGGTGTCCAGTATGTTTTACAATTCTTGTCCAGCTAGTCATGGCTGATTGGAGGTTGGCAACCTCCTACTTAATTTAAGCTCACCCCCTCCCACATTTAAATGGTTATGGGCTCACTCCATAGCATCTTCCACTCAGGGGAACTTGCCTACTTGCAGTTTGGCTGTGACATCTCTAATACAGAGTGCTTTTCCTGGTAATGTACAGGTTAATAAAAGCTTCAGTCAGACAGAACTTTGCAGCTAATATTGACAGATTTACTATAAATCATTCTTCCTGTTATTAAACAGGTTATTAAGAATTTATATTAGCGTTAGGGACCCCTGATATGTGGTCTGCCTTGGCGTTGGCTCAGGGGCTTACAACAATTTTGGCCAAAAATGTCAAACTAAAAGACCATTTACTTATTAGATATTTATCCATATATATTTAGGCACTGTACCGTGTATGAGTCTCACTAGATGTGCTAAAAACTGAGCTTTGTCTGTGTTTTATGTTATGTCTCTGGTTTTAATGCATATTGCCATGCTCAGTAGCACTCCTCTGATACTCATATGCTTATATATATGTTGTGGGTATTTTGGGGGTTTAATAGGAGCTTGTTAGGTGTCCAGTATGTTTTACAATTCTTGTCCAGCTAGTCATGGCTGATTGGAGGTTGGCAACCTCCTACTTAATTTAAGCTCACCCCCTCCCACATTTAAATGGTTATGGGCTCACTCCATAGCATCTTCCACTCAGGGGAACTTGCCTACTTGCAGTTTGGCTGTGACATCTCTAATACAGAGTGCTTTTCCTGGTAATGTACAGGTTAATAAAAGCTTCAGTCAGACAGAACTTTGCAGCTAATATTGACAGATTTACTATAAATCATTCTTCCTGTTATTAAACAGGTTATTAAGAATTTATATTAGCGTTAGGGACCCCTGATATGTGGTCTGCCTTGGCGTTGGCTCAGGGGCTTACAACAATTTTGGCCAAAAATGTCAAACTAAAAGACCATTTACTTATTAGATATTTATCCATATATATTTAGGCACTGTACCGTGTATGAGTCTCACTAGATGTGCTAAAAACTGAGCTTTGTCTGTGTTTTATGTTATGTCTCTGGTTTTAATGCATATTGCCATGCTCAGTAGCACTCCTCTGATACTCATATGCTTATATATATGTTGTGGGTATTTTGGGGGTTTAATAGGAGCTTGTTAGGTGTCCAGTATGTTTTACAATTCTTGTCCAGCTAGTCATGGCTGATTGGAGGTTGGCAACCTCCTACTTAATTTAAGCTCACCCCCTCCCACATTTAAATGGTTATGGGCTCACTCCATAGCATCTTCCACTCAGGGGAACTTGCCTACTTGCAGTTTGGCTGTGACATCTCTAATACAGAGTGCTTTTCCTGGTAATGTACAGGTTAATAAAAGCTTCAGTCAGACAGAACTTTGCAGCTAATATTGACAGATTTACTATAAATCATTCTTCCTGTTATTAAACAGGTTATTAAGAATTTATATTAGCGTTAGGGACCCCTGATATGTGGTCTGCCTTGGCGTTGGCTCAGGGGCTTACAACAATTTTGGCCAAAAATGTCAAACTAAAAGACCATTTACTTATTAGATATTTATCCATATATATTTAGGCACTGTACCATGTATGAGTCTCACTAGATGTGCTAAAAACTGAGCTTTGTCTGTGTTTTATGTTATGTCTCTGGTTTTAATGCATATTGCCATGCTCAGTAGCACTCCTCTGATACTCATATGCTTATATATATGTTGTGGGTATTTTGGGGGTTTAATAGGAGCTTGTTAGGTGTCCAGTATGTTTTACAATTCTTGTCCAGCTAGTCATGGCTGATTGGAGGTTGGCAACCTCCTACTTAATTTAAGCTCACCCCCTCCCACATTTAAATGGTTATGGGCTCACTCCATAGCATCTTCCACTCAGGGGAACTTGCCTACTTGCAGTTTGGCTGTGACATCTCTAATACAGAGTGCTTTTCCTGGTAATGTACAGGTTAATAAAAGCTTCAGTCAGACAGAACTTTGCAGCTAATATTGACAGATTTACTATAAATCATTCTTCCTGTTATTAAACAGGTTATTAAGAATTTATATTAGCGTTAGGGACCCCTGATATGTGGTCTGCCTTGGCGTTGGCTCAGGGGCTTACCACAATTTTGGCCAAAAATGTCAAACTAAAAGACCATTTACTTATTAGATATTTATCCATATATATTTAGGCACTGTACCGTGTATGAGTCTCACTAGATGTGCTAAAAACTGAGCTTTGTCTGTGTTTTATGTTATGTCTCTGGTTTTAATGCATATTGCCATGCTCAGTAGCACTCCTCTGATACTCATATGCTTATATATATGTTGTGGGTATTTTGGGGGTTTAATAGGAGCTTGTTAGGTGTCCAGTATGTTTTACAATTCTTGTCCAGCTAGTCATGGCTGATTGGAGGTTGGCAACCTCCTACTTAATTTAAGCTCACCCCCTCCCACATTTAAATGGTTATGGGCTCACTCCATAGCATCTTCCACTCAGGGGAACTTGCCTACTTGCAGTTTGGCTGTGACATCTCTAATACAAAGTGCTTTTCCTGGTAATGTACAGGTTAATAAAAGCTTCAGTCAGACAGAACTTTGCAGCTAATATTGACAGATTTACTATAAATCATTCTTCCTGTTATTAAACAGGTTATTAAGAATTTATATTAGCGTTAGGGACCCCTGATATGTGGTCTGCCTTGGCGTTGGCTCAGGGGCTTACAACAATTTTGGCCAAAAATGTCAAACTAAAAGACCATTTACTTATTAGATATTTATCCATATATATTTAGGCACTGTACCGTGTATGAGTCTCACTAGATGTGCTAAAAACTGAGCTTTGTCTGTGTTTTATGTTATGTCTCTGGTTTTAATGCATATTGCCATGCTCAGTAGCACTCCTCTGATACTCATATGCTTATATATATGTTGTGGGTATTTTGGGGGTTTAATAGGAGCTTGTTAGGTGTCCAGTATGTTTTACAATTCTTGTCCAGCTAGTCATGGCTGATTGGAGGTTGGCAACCTCCTACTTAATTTAAGCTCACCCCCTCCCACATTTAAATGGTTATGGGCTCACTCCATAGCATCTTCCACTCAGGGGAACTTGCCTACTTGCAGTTTGGCTGTGACATCTCTAATACAGAGTGCTTTTCCTGGTAATGTACAGGTTAATAAAAGCTTCAGTCAGACAGAACTTTGCAGCTAATATTGACAGATTTACTATAAATCATTCTTCCTGTTATTAAACAGGTTATTAAGAATTTATATTAGCGTTGGGGACCCCTGATATGTGGTCTGCCTTGGCGTTGGCTCAGGGGCTTACAACAATTTTGGCCAAAAATGTCAAACTAAAAGACCATTTACTTATTAGATATTTATCCATATATATTTAGGCACTGTACCGTGTATGAGTCTCACTAGATGTGCTAAAAACTGAGCTTTGTCTGTGTTTTATGTTATGTCTCTGGTTTTAATGCATATTGCCATGCTCAGTAGCACTCCTCTGATACTCATATGCTTATATATATGTTGTGGGTATTTTGGGGGTTTAATAGGAGCTTGTTAGGTGTCCAGTATGTTTTACAATTCTTGTCCAGCTAGTCATGGCTGATTGGAGGTTGGCAACCTCCTACTTAATTTAAGCTCACCCCCTCCCACATTTAAATGGTTATGGGCTCACTCCATAGCATCTTCCACTCAGGGGAACTTGCCTACTTGCAGTTTGGCTGTGACATCTCTAATACAGAGTGCTTTTCCTGGTAATGTACAGGTTAATAAAAGCTTCAGTCAGACAGAACTTTGCAGCTAATATTGACAGATTTACTATAAATCATTCTTCCTGTTATTAAACAGGTTATTAAGAATTTATATTAGCGTTAGGGACCACTGATATGTGGTCTGCCTTGGCGTTGGCTCAGGGGCTTACCACAATTTTGGCCAAAAATGTCAAACTAAAAGACCATTTACTTATTAGATATTTATCCATATATATTTAGGCACTGTACCGTGTATGAGTCTCACTAGATGTGCTAAAAACTGAGCTTTGTCTGTGTTTTATGTTATGTCTCTGGTTTTAATGCATATTGCCATGCTCCGTAGCACTCCTCTGATACTCATATGCTTATATATATGTTGTGGGTATTTTGGGGGTTTAATAGGAGCTTGTTAGGTGTCCAGTATGTTTTACAATTCTTGTCCAGCTAGTCATGGCTGATTGGAGGTTGGCAACCTCCTACTTAATTTAAGCTCACCCCCTCCCACATTTAAATGGTTATGGGCTCACTCCATAGCATCTTCCACTCAGGGGAACTTGCCTACTTGCAGTTTGGCTGTGACATCTCTAATACAGAGTGCTTTTCCTGGTAATGTACAGGTTAATAAAAGCTTCAGTCAGACAGAACTTTGCAGCTAATATTGACAGATTTACTATAAATCATTCTTCCTGTTATTAAACAGGTTATTAAGAATTTATATTAGCGTTAGGGACCCCTGATATGTGGTCTGCCTTGGCGTTGGCTCAGGGGCTTACCACAATTTTGGCCAAAAATGTCAAACTAAAAGACCATTTACTTATTAGATATTTATCCATATATATTTAGGCACTGTACCGTGTATGAGTCTCACTAGATGTGCTAAAAACTGAGCTTTGTCTGTGTTTTATGTTATGTCTCTGGTTTTAATGCATATTGCCATGCTCAGTAGCACTCCTCTGATACTCATATGCTTATATATATGTTGTGGGTATTTTGGGGGTTTAATAGGAGCTTGTTAGGTGTCCAGTATGTTTTACAATTCTTGTCCAGCTAGTCATGGCTGATTGGAGGTTGGCAACCTCCTACTTAATTTAAGCTCACCCCCTCCCACATTTAAATGGTTATGGGCTCACTCCATAGCATCTTCCACTCAGGGGAACTTGCCTACTTGCAGTTTGGCTGTGACATCTCTAATACAGAGTGCTTTTCCTGGTAATGTACAGGTTAATAAAAGCTTCAGTCAGACAGAACTTTGCAGCTAATATTGACAGATTTACTATAAATCATTCTTCCTGTTATTAAACAGGTTATTAAGAATTTATATTAGCGTTAGGTACCCCTGATATGTGGTCTGCCTTGGCGTTGGCTCAGGGGCTTACAACAATTTTGGCCAAAAATGTCAAACTAAAAGACCATTTACTTATTAGATATTTATCCATATATATTTAGGCACTGTACCGTGTATGAGTCTCACTAGATGTGCTAAAAACTGAGCTTTGTCTGTGTTTTATGTTATGTCTCTGGTTTTAATGCATATTGCCATGCTCAGTAGCACTCCTCTGATACTCATATGCTTATAAATATGTTGTGGGTATTTTGGGGGTTTAATAGGAGCTTGTTAGGTGTCCAGTATGTTTTACAATTCTTGTCCAGCTAGTCATGGCTGATTGGAGGTTGGCAACCTCCTACTTAATTTAAGCTCACCCCCTCCCACATTTAAATGGTTATGGGCTCACTCCATAGCATCTTCCACTCAGGGGAACTTGCCTACTTGCAGTTTGGCTGTGACATCTCTAATACAGAGTGCTTTTCCTGGTAATGTACAGGTTAATAAAAGCTTCAGTCAGACAGAACTTTGCAGCTAATATTGACAGATTTACTATAAATCATTCTTCCTGTTATTAAACAGGTTATTAAGAATTTATATTAGCGTTAGGGACCCCTGATATGTGGTCTGCCTTGGCGTTGGCTCAGGGGCTTACCACAATTTTGGCCAAAAATGTCAAACTAAAAGACCATTTACTTATTAGATATTTATCCATATATATTTAGGCACTGTACCGTGTATGAGTCTCACTAGATGTGCTAAAAACTGAGCTTTGTCTGTGTTTTATGTTATGTCTCTGGTTTTAATGCATATTGCCATGCTCAGTAGCACTCCTCTGATACTCATATGCTTATATATATGTTGTGGGTATTTTGGGGGTTTAATAGGAGCTTGTTAGGTGTCCAGTATGTTTTACAATTCTTGTCCAGCTAGTCATGGCTGATTGGAGGTTGGCAACCTCCTACTTAATTTAAGCTCACCCCCTCCCACATTTAAATGGTTATGGGCTCACTCCATAGCATCTTCCACTCAGGGGAACTTGCCTACTTGCAGTTTGGCTGTGACATCTCTAATACAGAGTGCTTTTCCTGGTAATGTACAGGTTAATAAAAGCTTCAGTCAGACAGAACTTTGCAGCTAATATTGACAGATTTACTATAAATCATTCTTCCTGTTATTAAACAGGTTATTAAGAATTTATATTAGCGTTGGGGACCCCTGATATGTGGTCTGCCTTGGCGTTGGCTCAGGGGCTTACAACAATTTTGGCCAAAAATGTCAAACTAAAAGACCATTTACTTATTAGATATTTATCCATATATATTTAGGCACTGTACCGTGTATGAGTCTCACTAGATGTGCTAAAAACTGAGCTTTGTCTGTGTTTTATGTTATGTCTCTGGTTTTAATGCATATTGCCATGCTCAGTAGCACTCCTCTGATACTCATATGCTTATATATATGTTGTGGGTATTTTGGGGGTTTAATAGGAGCTTGTTAGGTGTCCAGTATGTTTTACAATTCTTGTCCAGCTAGTCATGGCTGATTGGAGGTTGGCAACCTCCTACTTAATTTAAGCTCACCCCCTCCCACATTTAAATGGTTATGGGCTCACTCCATAGCATCTTCCACTCAGGGGAACTTGCCTACTTGCAGTTTGGCTGTGACATCTCTAATACAGAGTGCTTTTCCTGGTAATGTACAGGTTAATAAAAGCTTCAGTCAGACAGAACTTTGCAGCTAATATTGACAGATTTACTATAAATCATTCTTCCTGTTATTAAACAGGTTATTAAGAATTTATATTAGCGTTAGGGACCCCTGATATGTGGTCTGCCTTGGCGTTGGCTCAGGGGCTTACAACAATTTTGGCCAAAAATGTCAAACTAAAAGACCATTTACTTATTAGATATTTATCCATATATATTTAGGCACTGTACCGTGTATGAGTCTCACTAGATGTGCTAAAAACTGAGCTTTGTCTGTGTTTTATGTTATGTCTCTGGTTTTAATGCATATTGCCATGCTCAGTAGCACTCCTCTGATACTCATATGCTTATATATATGTTGTGGGTATTTTGGGGGTTTAATAGGAGCTTGTTAGGTGTCCAGTATGTTTTACAATTCTTGTCCAGCTAGTCATGGCTGATTGGAGGTTGGCAACCTCCTACTTAATTTAAGCTCACCCCCTCCCACATTTAAATGGTTATGGGCTCACTCCATAGCATCTTCCACTCAGGGGAACTTGCCTACTTGCAGTTTGGCTGTGACATCTCTAATACAGAGTGCTTTTCCTGGTAATGTACAGGTTAATAAAAGCTTCAGTCAGACAGAACTTTGCAGCTAATATTGACAGATTTACTATAAATCATTCTTCCTGTTATTAAACAGGTTATTAAGAATTTATATTAGCGTTAGGGACCCCTGATATGTGGTCTGCCTTGGCGTTGGCTCAGGGGCTTACCACAATTTTGGCCAAAAATGTCAAACTAAAAGACCATTTACTTATTAGATATTTATCCATATATATTTAGGCACTGTACCGTGTATGAGTCTCACTAGATGTGCTAAAAACTGAGCTTTGTCTGTGTTTTATGTTATGTCTCTGGTTTTAATGCATATTGCCATGCTCCGTAGCACTCCTCTGATACTCATATGCTTATATATATGTTGTGGGTATTTTGGGGGTTTAATAGGAGCTTGTTAGGTGTCCAGTATGTTTTACAATTCTTGTCCAGCTAGTCATGGCTGATTGGAGGTTGGCAACCTCCTACTTAATTTAAGCTCACCCCCTCCCACATTTAAATGGTTATGGGCTCACTCCATAGCATCTTCCACTCAGGGGAACTTGCCTACTTGCAGTTTGGCTGTGACATCTCTAATACAGAGTGCTTTTCCTGGTAATGTACAGGTTAATAAAAGCTTCAGTCAGACAGAACTTTGCAGCTAATATTGACAGATTTACTATAAATCATTCTTCCTGTTATTAAACAGGTTATTAAGAATTTATATTAGCGTTAGGGACCCCTGATATGTGGTTTGCCTTGGCGTTGGCTCAGGGGCTTACCACAATTTTGGCCAAAAATGTCAAACTAAAAGACCATTTACTTATTAGATATTTATCCATATATATTTAGGCACTGTACCGTGTATGAGTCTCACTAGATGTGCTAAAAACTGAGCTTTGTCTGTGTTTTATGTTATGTCTCTGGTTTTAATGCATATTGCCATGCTCAGTAGCACTCCTCTGATACTCATATGCTTATATATATGTTGTGGGTATTTTGGGGGTTTAATAGGAGCTTGTTAGGTGTCCAGTATGTTTTACAATTCTTGTCCAGCTAGTCATGGCTGATTGGAGGTTGGCAACCTCCTACTTAATTTAAGCTCACCCCCTCCCACATTTAAATGGTTATGGGCTCACTCCATAGCATCTTCCACTCAGGGGAACTTGCCTACTTGCAGTTTGGCTGTGACATCTCTAATACAGAGTGCTTTTCCTGGTAATGTACAGGTTAATAAAAGCTTCAGTCAGACAGAACTTTGCAGCTAATATTGACAGATTTACTATAAATCATTCTTCCTGTTATTAAACAGGTTATTAAGAATTTATATTAGCGTTAGGGACCCCTGATATGTGGTCTGCCTTGGCGTTGGCTCAGGGGCTTACAACAATTTTGGCCAAAAATGTCAAACTAAAAGACCATTTACTTATTAGATATTTATCCATATATATTTAGGCACTGTACCGTGTATGAGTCTCACTAGATGTGCTAAAAACTGAGCTTTGTCTGTGTTTTATGTTATGTCTCTGGTTTTAATGCATATTGCCATGCTCAGTAGCACTCCTCTCATACTCATATGCTTATATATATGTTGTGGGTATTTTGGGGGTTTAATAGGAGCTTGTTAGGTGTCCAGTATGTCATATGCATTGTGCCACATTTGCAGTCTTTCATAACTTGTTTATACATTTTAAAATAAACCTAAGAAAACAAAAACAAAAAAAACACATATATACCTACTGTACATCGACGACGACGACGACATGGGGGGGAGGTCACATTAGGAAAGAAGGGATAGGGAGGGGAGGGTGGGCTCACTAAACTTCACATTTCTGGCTTCGCAGAGGACACTTGTTCAACCGCTTCCTAACCAAAAAGTTTTTGAAATGTACAGCTGCGGCTGCCTTTATCCTAGTGCGGCCATAGCGGCGCAACTCTGATAACCACGTGCAGATGCAGTATTTTTTTTTTTACGGAATATGTTCCGGTATTTTAGCGCTTGTAATATTAGCATTTTATTAGCACTGTCTGCAATACTGCAATACCGTCTAAAAACTCAGGGGGGCGTTCGCGAGCTGTTGTCTTCAAAGTCTAATACTTTAGCAGTTCAACCTACTGTACGTCAGTACACAGTCTGCGTGTGCGCGCGCAGTAATTGAAAATTTGCATATTTATAAATGCATGTGCAGTGCTGTATGTCTCATTTGAACATTATTGAAATGCATAGGTGTGTACTGTAACAGTATCACATTTCAGCATATACAGTGCTCTCCCCTCGCTCGCCCCCGCACACACACAGGCAAATTTACTGCACTGCAGTATTTCAACTTCTTATCTTATCTACAGTACAGAACACCTCTCCCACACCATTCCTTTGAATGTGTGTCTTTCTGGTTTCAATCACATTCCTACTTGCTAGCTGATGATTACTGCGCATGCATTTATAACTTCACCACTGCTTGCTTGCAAAGTTCAAAAGTGAGTGACCAAAAAAAAAAAAAATTCTTGTCATTTTTTATTTTTATTTTCTCCACAAGCCTGCCTAAATCATCTTCATATTACGATATTCAATCTGTGCTATAGCTTTTGACTGCGACACTGTGCGTTTGACTGCACATGGTTGATTTGTGTGCTTTTTATGTATTTGGGGGTGTGGGGATCAAATCATTATGATGACCTGCCTTTTGAAAATATGTCATGTCTTTGAATACAGTACAGCTAATCCTTCATGCAGCTGTACCCTGTACCCCCCTCCCCCTCTAATCGATACCTCCACAAAACCATTCATTAATTTTCCTATTGTTGGCTTTGAGTCACCTCTCTGTAATCCTCTTTGGGAAGGGAGCTATCTGATGATTACTGCGCATGACTCACCCATCCACCCCCCCAACCCTTTGAGGCTTTTTTTACGGTAACGCTTGTGATAATTCCTTCTCGAATTTGATATGCAAATTTGATTTGCACAGCACTGTGAAATTGAGAGTTAAAAAAAACATAATCTGATTCATGTTTTTGATACAGTAAGTTACCACTTTTTGTCATTCTTTCTTTTTCTTTGGTGTAGGGGTGGGGTGTCAATGATTATGATTATCATGAATGTAAAGAAATATTTATTTTATTTTATCAGGAACAAAAAATACAAATATACAAATAATCATGAATAATACAAAATGCAGTCTTTATTCAGTTCTTCTGTCAGTTGAAAATTGAGGGCCGGTGGATAATCATGAATAATGCACATTGATAATAATATCAATTATTAATATATAATATATAATAATATATATAATAATATAAAATTTTCCGTCTTTATCTTCTTCCTCATTCTTTGTACAGTACAGTAGTTCATTGAGAGAGGAGAGGTTTTGTGTACATCATGACTGCCATTTAGATACACTGAACACAGAGTTCACAAACTTTACACATGATACCCTCCCTCTCCCCAGTCCATCCTTTTTTTTCTGAAAAGACAAGAAAAGAAAAAAATAGTGCAGTTATGTGCATACTGTATTATGACATTGTGTACTGTATAGCTACTCCATATTGGACTACAGTATGCTGTTAGTACTGTCAAACTAGTCTATACTGTAACTACTGTTAAATACTTTGCAACCAGATGGCTAGTGCTGCTCTCTCAGGAAAGAAAAAAATTGTGCAGTTAGGTGCATATTATGGCATTGTGTACTGTATAGCTACTCCATATTGGACTACAGTATGCAGTTAGTACTGTCAAACTAGTCCATACTGGAACTACAGTATACTGTGACTACTGTTAAATACTTTGTAACCAGATGCCTAGGGCTGCTCTCTCACAAAAGAAAAAATCTGTGCCATACTTACCTGTATCATACAGTACTGTACTTGGTGTGCCTGTACTTACCATACTACAGTACAGTACTATACCATACTACCTTCCTGATGCTTGCCCATAACGCGCGATCACAATGGGCAACACAGTCGCAATATGGTCAATATATTTATTGCATCGTTCCACGGTGAGTACATTGTTCCAAAAACTCATTATGTCTTGCGCCAACTCATCCTTTTTGGAGGGTTTCACGACTTTTCGGATATGGTCCTTCAGCTGATGCCAGACCATTTCGATAGAATTGAAGTCTGGCGATCTGTCATTGGAGGGGGAAAAAGGGACAATTAGTTAAAGAGATACAGTACACAGTAAAAACAGTGGGAAAAAATGAGACACGGTTACCGCACTTACTCCGCTGGCGTTTTCACCCAGTTGATACCGCGCTCAAGAATATGCGCTGTTGACGCGGTGGGCTTCGGATCGTTGTCCTTGTAGAAACGGTGACCATCTGGGAACTCACGTGTGATGTATTCCACAATCTTAGGCACAATTTGCTCTTGGAAAAAAGCTTTATTCATGATTCCTATAACAAGAAAAGTGCTCAAAAAACTGCACACTAGTACAGTACAGTGCATAAGGCAAAAGCGTGTGACTTATTTTACCTTCAAAGATGACAATGCATCCTGGTCCACACCTAGAGATGGCACCCCACACATGCATCTTCACTGGGTGTTTTGGACGCGGCTTCATAGATATGCGACCTTTTTTGTGGAATGCAAAGGTGGAAAATCTCTCCAGCGATACAGTAGACTCGTCAGTGAAGATGCAATCCTGGAAAGTTTCTCCACTGTCGATCCATGCCTGGGCCTGGACCACTCTCTTGATCTTGTTAACGTCCCTTATCATAGGGTACGCTCTGTAATGACAAGGAATAATTTTATAGGTACAGTACAGTTTCTTAAACAACACTTTAACCTCCTGTACTGTCCAGTACTAACCTCACACGTCCATATTTCCATCCAATTCTGCGTCTCATCTTCTTTATGCTGGTCTCAGATACAGTGAGATTGTGATTTTGCTGCAGAGTGTATTTGACCCTTAAGGCACTCTTCTCATCATTCTCTTCACTTATTTTGTCGACCAGAAGAGTTGTCTCCCTACAGTGTACAGAAAAACAACAATCCGGTAAGTTACAGTGCAGTAGGTATACTGTATTATATACTATAGTTATATACATATACCAAAATAACTATAAAATTAGATAGATCTATACTATATAGTTATATTAGTATGCAGCAATATAAACAATAATAGATATACTGTATTATATACTGTAGTTATATGCATATGCCGAAATAACTATAAAATTAGATAGATCTATACTATATAGTTATATTAATATGCATCAATATAAACAATAATAGATATACTGTATTATATACTGTAGTTATATACATATACCAAAATAACTATAAAATTAGATAGATCTATACTATATAGATATATCACTATGCAGCAATATAAACAATAATAGATATACTGTATTATATAGTTATATAAATATACTTACGCGTTAGTTACCGTTGGTGTCCTCGTGCGTTGTTTGGTTTTTCCGTGTGCATGATAGCACACGGTGGTTGATGGCACAACGAGGCCAGAAGCAGCTAACCAGCGTTGGATATCTGCAATTCGTTGTCAGCTCGTTTACATCTCCTTCATTCTCATGCTGAGATCCTTTGAAATATTTTTAACAGGCATTCCTGTGAGTAGAAAGAAATATAAGCACAAGAATATATATTCGATGTTTAGTCGATGTGTATTCAATGTGCAGTGAATCCACAAAATGGATGGTGTATTTATACGTTAATGACTCACATTAGAGTACGCCCACTTTTAACACCTGTACCTCGTCGCCATGCATAAAAGGTTACACACTTTGCATAGCCCACCACTCGATGATCTGTATCTGAACTTTCCCTTGTCCAGATACTGCATTGTGCCATCTGCTTCCATGGATCAACCCCGATTCTACGGACGCAGGAAGCCACTCGCCTCTGCCGTGCCTATCACACAGAAAAAGCGAAAGGCGGCAGCCGTTTCCAAGCCAAGGCCAAAGCGACAGGCTAAGGCTAATAAAGAAAACCTTCTGCTGACCCCAAAGGCTAAGGGTTTTAATACACATAAGCCTTATTATGTCAAGAACAAATTTGCCATGATCATAGATACGGGAAAAATCCGGTGATACACACAAATACCCTCCAATAACACTGGGATCAATACGAAAAAAACACGGATCGATACATAACTTTTTCCTTATTGCACGCTTCCACACATGAGCATATGGTGAAAATTTGTAAAAGTCATAGTTTTCGATAAAATACTGATAAATTTGACCAACTGTTGCCATCTTATCATCTGTTGCCTTAATCGCGGCCCATATTAAATTCTGTAAGCGTACGTTCTGTCGGGTTTTTGGTACACGGACTGCGGTGGTGCACTCATGTCGGGACTCTCAGGACAATAAAACACCAGACACTGTGCATGTATTTTTTTAATATGAAAAGCCTAAATTGATACATTATTGTAACTTCTTCAGTACCAAGGCCAATTTACAATGGACCTCTGTGGTATTCTTTTAAACACCTGCAAGTGGACACATTACTGAAGCGCATTACAATTCATGAATATCTGCCACCTGGCGGATACGCGAAGAATTGCAACCAATTTAATTACGAACCATTATCAATAAACACATCAACCGCGGGTGTGAATGCAACATGAATGTGGTATGAATGCGGCATGAACGTGGTGAAGTGCGGTGAAATGCGTGGCATTCGGAAAAAATCCCTGAAAAAAATCGGAGTTGTTGGAGAATAAACGGGGCCGCGGCTGTATCTGAAACTTGTCCAGGTTCTAACAAAATTGTCTCGAACTTGTCTAACTTCGAGCGATATTGGAGACTTTCACCTGTATTCAAATTGTATCGACACCCTGAAAAAGTATTTTCTATCTCATGAGAACCATAATTTAAGGCTATGGAATTGAGTTGGTCTATTACTGGGTAAAGTGCTTGACAACTTTTAAAAGTGCTACTTTTTCTTTGGCGAAAAATATTAATTATTTCACTATGCTATTTTTTCATTCACAGTTTATTATTAATTCATATTTTATTATTAATTCCAGTAAGCTATTATTTGCCTGTAAAAAAAAAAAAAGGAAGAATACGTACAAATTACTTTTAGGAGTTGAATATGATGAAATGGTCAGGAAATAGGGCTATATAGAAAAATGCAACATGTGTTGAAGACTTGGACTCCTAATTCATCCCAGAATAGACAAGCTAAATCAAGTCTATTGACATTGTTTTTGCAAGCAGAGGCATGTTCAGCAAACTGCAAGATCATGTGACTGAATATCCATCTGCTGTATTTCTGTCCCTTTAGGCATATTTCCATTTAGTCCTGTAAGCAGCTAGATCAGTTTACAGAAACCTACTAAAGGCATACTGTACACTTAATTTATGACTCATGGAAATCCCCTATGTGTTGTGCTTTGAACTTGAAGTCAAGTTATTTCAAAGATCCTGAAAAGTGATAGCCAACTTTGCTAATCACAAACAGTGATTATGACAAATATGCCAAGGGCCATGGATTCAAAATAGAATACCAGACATCTAGTAAAACCAGAAATAGTGGGTGTTTGAGGCATAGAAAAATGCTGTAAAGCACAGTTCTGTCATTGCTGACGTCAACAGGATTTTGTTTTTCTTAGCCAAGAATTAAAGGAACGGTATGTAATATGATATGTCACATACAGTACAGTTATTATCTCAGACACATGAACAACAGAGTTGCCTGTTCCATGTATTTTAAAAGGATGAATATCAATGAGTTAAATTAAAGCAACAGTCGGTTCTGTTCATTTTTTTTTTTATATTACCTGAAGCAGGGGAGTCCCCTGGAATTGATCTTTAGTCCCCCTACATCTTGGAACCCAGAGGTTCCTGAGATACTAATTGTTTTTCAATACTTGCCCGATGGAGAAAAATTGGCCACCAACAGGCCTCAAAAGAAAGTTCTCAAGAGATGGCCTTGCAGCGTTCAATATGACTCCAAGGCCATATTTGTAGTATTTTGTGTCATAAACTAGCAAACAAAAATCTAAAATGCCCTGGGAGGTCAGTGGATAACAAATCAGCTCCCAGGGTTCCCCCAGTTCAAGTAAGATAGGGAAAAAATCACAAAAAATCGGGATTGCTACTCTAATCAAAAGATATTTCTGAAGAATTCTTGCAAACGCACTAGATTGTTTTCCTGTCTTGTAATTTGTTTAAGGCAAAAAAACATATTGAATGATTAGATTTTGCTTATTATGGTAAAAACTAAAACATTCTGTCCACTGCTATTTTATTGCACTCCTAACATGCTTACTGGCCTTTATATTGGGAAGGTCAAAAAAATACATTAGTTATTTGGTTATTGCTGAAGTTCTTCCAGTCTCGGTCAATAAGAATGTAATGGGCTTAGTAGAATCAAACTGTGTTCAGTCAGTTCATATTAAATATTAATTCTATTTGAAACAAAAAAATGTTTTTGGTGAACCAGCAGTGGTCTGTAATAAAAGTGTTATGGTTGACTTTGAAGACTGGAAACTGCTTATAATGAAAACTATTATTTTTTTTTACAGAGGAAAAACACAAATACAGTAGTTACACAGATAAAATATGGAACTGAAGCGTGACAGGTTTGCTGATTTTTTCATAAAATATAGACAAGTTTGTGCTACGATTTTATAAATAAAATTTGTTTTTGAATTTTCTAACAATAGCAACATAAAAGCAATTGTAGTGGACATTTATGGAAAATATATATAATATAAAAGGTAAATAGTTATACCTGTACATTTTGAATACAAAATCTAATGGGCAATAATTTGGTATGAAGTCAGGATGAGCAATTCATAACATAATAATAATAATAATAATAATAATAATAATAATAACACTTCTACTACTAATACTATTACTACTACTACTACTACTAATAATAATAATAATAATAATAATAATAATAAAGCTTTGACACCACATACAGGACTTTTAGCCACAGTACTGCAACATTTAGCTGCAGTAGCTCAGTGGGAGCAAAAACATGACCTACTGTATAACAGTCAGGTCGGTCAGTAATGTAGCTGCACTTTAGACTACCTCGCTAAATATATCAAACTATCACCTAGCTGACATCTCTGACCACACCACATAATCTCTGCCAGTTGTGTCAAAATAAAATATAATTCCCCTGAATCAATACTCCCCAGAATTTGCCTGACTCAGTATTCCCTCCGTCCTGAGACATCTCCCAAAGCATGAGTAAACAAACCTCATTTTCTATTCCCACTCAGTCTCGGATCTCAAGAAAGCGTACCCTCCCGTCCCCTGCTGCAATTTAATGTCATTGTCAGTAGCAGAAGAAAGGGTGGAATGGGGATCTGATAGAGAGAGACATAGCAGATTGTCTGAGATAGAAGGACAGGTCCAACATCTTCTGATCTGTCACTCACTCTCTACTGTTATTCTCTTACCTACTGTACTAGTATGCTAGTGTAGCCCTGGTAAGAAATGGGGCTATAGTTCTATCCTCCTCCTGTGTGTAAACTCTGCTAAGGGCAGATTGCCAGGAGTTGACATGGGTTTTCCCCGCTTATGACACTGGGTTGTGTAAGTGAAAGTAGGTCATGTGACCCTGTGTCCAATCAAGAGATGCAGGGGCGGTGCCTACTGGAGGTTACATAAAGCAGTGTCTCTTCCTATTTAGAGGTAGAAGTGTGTTACTAGTGTGTGAAGTGAGTAGAGTTAGTGAGTTAGGAGGAAGGAGTGATCCGCTCATGAGTAGAGCTGATCCAACTATAGTTAAGTGAGGTGGACCAAGTACCTCTCACCCTGCTTAGGGGGTGAGGGAAGAGTTAGCCCCACTCTGGATGCCCTTGGTCCAGAGTGGTGGCAGGGAGGACCATCACAAGGGAGAACAGTTAGTGGACTGTGCATCACTGTACCTGTCGGCTGCTGCTGCTGCCCTGCTGAGAATAAAGACTGCTGCTTTTAAAGACAATCCTTGTGTGAGACTGGAATCTCTCATCCCTGTGTGGGAAACTCTGTGGTAAGGATTCCACCCCGCATTCTTCTCTCCTCAGGTAATATCCCATATCTGAATCCTGTCTGCTTCAACTCTTAGCAGTGTGTATGTCAGTATATGCAACTGAAACAATCTTAGGCAATATTCCATATCTGAATCCTGTCTGCTTCAACTGTTAATTGAATTAAGATTTGACACCTAGGCAGGGAACACCCTGTGTAGAAAACCATCTGTTTGAATGTGCCTCAGATGTGCTAATTAAGCAGACAGAACCACACTGTCAGGTGACTTTTTAGGCCCATATAAACTGTGTCAGAACAGCAAGTCTGCCTGCAGCACATATCCAAGTGGCACATTATAAGTGGGAGGACTACTGAACAACTCTACTAAACAACTGAAGTTTAAAAGGAAGTTCAAAAGAAGTGAAGAAGAAGTGAACACCCCAACTGGCCCTGATTCCTGCATTTGAACTATGCTGGAAAGGAGGAAATCATCTATACCAGACTGCATCATTACTGCTATGATGCTGCCTTTACCATTTATATTTGCCGTGACTTCACTTCTTCTCAAATTATGCACTTCTTTTTACCAGCCTCGGTATGTCTCTAACTCTATTCATATATCTCCATCTCTCCTTCCTTCCCCACTTCTCAGTTCACATGAACTCCTTTCTTACCTGCGTCCTCTCACACCACACAGCTATATCCCCTGCACTAAAAAACACCCCTACAAATCATCCTCACACATACTCTTTCTATCCATGCTTCTCCACCTTGCTTCTGGGGATATCTCTCCCAATCCTGGTCCCTGCCTTATTCATACATGCGCTCGTCCTCGCCTGCCAATTGCAACCTCTACTCCTTCTGGTGTCAACCCCTCCAACCTCATACCCATCCCCTGCCACCCTCCCTCCTCTCTCCCTTTCTCCTGTGCCCTTTGGAATGCTCGCTCCCTTTCTAACAAGTTCCTCTCTGTACATGACTTTTTTCTCTCTCACTCTCTGCTCCTATTTGCTATAACTGAGACCTGGCTCACTCAGTCTGACACTGCTCTGGAAGCTGCCCTCTCCTGTGGTGGCCTTTCCTTCTCCCACACTCCGCGCACTGATGGCAGGGTTGGAGGCGTGGGGCTCCTGCTCTCCCCCCTCTGCCGTTACCGCACCCTTCCTATTCCTCCCTCTCTTGCTTTTCCCTCCTTTGAGGCTCACACTGTCCAGATCTTCTCTCCTCTCCCTGTCCATGTGGCGGTCATCTATCGCCCACCTACCTCTACTCATCCCCCTTCTGCCTTGCTCTCTCACTTTGAATCCTGGCTCTCTTTCTTTCTCTCCTCAGACTCCCCTGTTCTAGTCCTTGGGGACTTCAATTGCCACATTGATGACCCCTCTCTCCCCTGGGCTTCCCGCTTTCTTTCTCTAACCTCTTCTTTTGGCCTTCAACAGTGGACTGCAGCCAGCACCCACAAGGATGGCCACTACTTAGACCTGGTTTTCACTAAAAACTTCTCTCTCTCAAATTTCTCCATGTCCCCTTTTCCTCTCTCTGACCATCATCTCATCTCATTCTCTATATCTCGCTTCTCCCCTTCTCCACCTCCATCTGCCCCCCTGGTTCTGCAGAAACCTGCGCTCTATTCACTTACCTGACTTTGAGTCCACTTTATGCTCCTCCCTCTCCTCTCTCAGCTCTGCGACAGACCCTGACAACCTGGTCAGGAACTACATCTCTGTCTTGTCCTCGTCTCTTGATCTACATGCCCCGCTTTCTCTCTGCCACACTCGCCCTTCTAACCCTAGACCCTGGCTAAATTCCCACACGTGCATGCTGCGTTCCTCCACTCGTTCCTCTGAACGCCTCTGGAGGAAGTCTCACACTCTCGCAGACTTCCTTCACTACAAATTTATGCTATCCTGTTTCAACTCTGCCCTCTCACAAGCTAAACAAGCCTACTTTTCTTCACTAATCAACATGCACAAGTCTACCCCACGCCGACTGTTCTCTGTCATTGATACTCTACTCAAACCACCCTCAGCTGCCTCTCCTTCCTCTATCTCCGCTCAGGACTTTGCTGACTATTTTAAGGAAAAGGTGGAATCCATACGGCAGAACATCCCCTCTGTTTCTTCCTCCCATCCTACACCTCTTCCTAACTCTCCTCCTGCCTTCCTTGACTCTTTTCTCACTGTCTCAGAGGAAGATGTGTCACTATTGATCGCCTCTTCTCCCTCTACCACATGCCCTCTTGACCCCATTCCCTCCCATCTCCTATAACCTCTTGCTCCTACTATAATCCCTACGCTCACACACATTTTTAACTCCTCCCTCTGCTCTGGAACCTTTCCATCCTCCTTCAAACATGCAACAGTCATACCATTACTCAAAAACAGCAGGCTTGACCCTACCTGTCTTTCCAACTATCGACCTGTCTCCCTCCTGCCTTTTGCCTCAAAACTCCTTGAACGTCTTGTATTCTCTCGCTTGCTCCATTTTCTCAACACCTATTCTCTCCTAGACCCTCTACAATCTGGCTTCCGCACTGCTCACTCCACGGAAACAGCCCTCACTAAAATAACTGACGACCTCCATGCTGCCAAAGGCAGAGGTCATTACACTCTGCTCATATTACTCGACCTCTCTGCAGCATTTGACACAGTGGACCACCCTCTTCTCCTCCACATTCTCCATACTCTTGGTATTCGAAACAAAGCTCTATCCTGGATCTCTTCTTACCTCTCCCATCGTACTTTCAGTGTCTCTTCTGCTAACACCTCCTCCTCCTCTATTGATCTCTCTGTGGGGGTACCCCAGGGCTCTGTCCTGGGACCTCTTCTCTTTTCTCTGTACACACTCTCTCCAGGTGACCTAATAACATCTTTTGGGTTTAATTATCACCTCTATGCCGACGACACACAAATATACTTTTCAACAACCGACTTTACACCTGCTGTACAAACCAAAGTTTCTGAATGTCTCTCTGCTATATCATCCTGGATGGCCCTCCGATGCCTTAAACTCAACATGGCTAAAACAGAGCTTCTCATACTTCCTCCCAAACCTGGCCCTACTACCTCCTTCCACATTACTGTTGGAACTACAATCATTCACCCAGTAGCCAAGCACGCTGCCTAGGGGTCACACTCGACTCCTCTCTCACATTCGCCCCTCACATTCAAAACATTCCTCTGGAATGCCCTTCCCCTCAGTACCCGACTAGCACCCTCTCAATCCACCTTTAAGACCCACCTTAAGACACACTTGCTTAAAGAAGCATATGAATAGCACTGTGGATATTCTGAACACATGATACATAAAGCTTGGCCCCCTGCAGACGCACTTACCAGAACTTCCTCCTACTGTCTTAGTACGTTCTACCTACCTACCAATTAGACTGTAAGCTCCTCGGGGCAGGGACTACTCTTCCTTAATGTTACTTTTATGGCTAAAGCACTTATTCCCATGATCTGTTATTTATATTATCTGTTATTTATTTGATTACCACATGTATTACTACTGTGAAGCGCTATGTACATTAATGGCGCTATATAAATAAAGACATACAATACAATACTATAGCTGGAGGTGCTGTACCATTGAACCAGAACGAAGGCATCCACCCCAGTAACCTGTTCCTGTTATCCCCCATGTCATCGCGGGAGACTCAGGCCGTCCTGTTGCCAGCAGGTATGCACCACACAGAGGCACCTAGCCAGACCCCAGAACACCTTAGGGGACCCGATCTGCGATTGGGAGGGGGAAGAAGGGCTAGACTAGTCAATCAGTTTAAGTTGTAGGTTATCCCTTTATAGTTTATCTGTTATTTTCTTCTATATACAGTACAAGTTGCCCCCTTTCCCCGTAATTAAGGGAACTACGTGTGCTGCCTTTACCTGTGACTCACAGAAGACTCACCTCTGCCGCTGGGAGCCTGAGCTGAGCTCTCGTTCTCCTCGGTACCGCGCCTCCACCTGGATAGGATCCTAGCTATGCAAGATAACCCCTCACAGGAACCAATAAAGCATAATAATACACACCATGCAGGTATAATGTTACAGTTTACTTACACACGTACAAATAATAATAACATTATGCACAACCTCCCTATAATGCATTGTCTCAACACACTGTCCACACCCCGGTGAGATTCCCCCAAAGTACTGAAGTAACCTAGGCACCTAACTGCCCGGGTGTCCACAGTGCAATGCCCACCAAAAGTGTGTGGAGTAGCACTACCCCCGTGGGTGATCATTGGTGCACTTGGGATACCTTAATGGGCACTCTTGTACCCAGGTGTCACTGTCAGCAATGGATCAGTCTGGCCCTCCCTCCTCTCGCCTTATCCGGTCCACCACATTGGGCAAGCTCCAGATAGAAGAACTCACCATTAGAGTCTATTTGTGTGCCTGTGGTCTGGTCCCAGACTGCAGGCCATAGATCACCATGTGTCTTCGTCCACCAGCGCTGCAACACTCTACTATAGAATACTAAGGGAAGTGTCCCTATCTGATGGCCTTCCCTATAACACAATACTATGGTGGCTCAGAGCCAAAATGGGACCTGTGGGGTAACTCTAGGCCTAGTCCGGGAGCCAGAAGCACCCGGACACTACCTTCCTCGTTGGTATCCTGGCTCCGACTAAACACGGGGTTCCTTCGCACCAAACTGTATCTTGCCTGCACACCCCTAAGGCCCCTGGGACATGTAGTCCCTTGCGGAGCCATGGGAAAGATGGCCACTGCATCTTTGGGTACTGTGCATGTGCACCTCATTCTATCGCGCATGCACAAGACAAAATAGCAGCTGCAACTCGGCACCATCTGCGCATGCGCACGGCTGCAATTCCGTATGCGTGAGCTGCAAGATGGCAGCCCCTGATCACCCCGAACACTAGACCGCAATCTCGTTGGCAGGCGTCTCACTCTTTGACTCCTGTGAGTCTCTTCTCCATTTTTTTCGGTGGAGAGGCTAGCATGTCGAGCAGGGTTCGGTTGAACCTTTCCGGCAAAGCGTGTCCTTCAGGGTGATATGGAGTGGTACGAGACTTCTCGATATTGAGCAAGTTGAGGAGTTCATCAGCTTGTTTTTGAAGTCTCTCCCTTGATCGGAGCGCATCCGATTCGGCAATCCGTAGTGGATGAAATACTTCTCCAACAGCATTTTGGCTACTGAGAGCTTTTTGATCCTTGGTTGGGAACTGTCAGGTCGAGCTCACCACAAACGAGGCGGGACCGCGGTGCTGAGGTGGGAAAGGATATAACGCCACCCACAGCCATGAGGGCACGTCTTGAGAGTAGAATGGTCTGGGTTTTAGAGTCGGGGCATGGGTCATGGGTGTTAAACGCAGTCTTCCACTCGTCCCCCTTGCGTATCCTTACCAAATTGTAAGCGCCCCTTAAGTCCAATTTAGAAAAAATGGTTGCTCCTTGAAGGCGGTCGAAGAGCTCCAAAGTCAAAGGGAGCGGGTAGCGATTTTTGCGCGTGATCTTATTCAAGCCCCGGTAATCGATGCATGGGTGAATAGACCGTCCTTCTTCTTTACAAAAAAGAAGCCCGCTCCGACTGGGGAAGAAGATTTTCTGATGAAACCCCTCTCCAAATTCTCCGTAATATAACTGTTCATGGCTTTAGTCTCTGGAAGAGAAAGTGGATAAGATCGACCTCTGGGAAGGGCTGCCCCGGGCAGTAGGTCGATAGGGCAGTCAAAAGGTCGGTGCGGGGGTAGGACCTCGGATCGTGCCTTGTCGAAAACATCACGGAATTCCAAGTATACAACGGGCAAGGAGTTGACCTCCTCTGGCATGGTACGCAAACCTCCTACCTTCTGGGGCAGCCTGGTACAGGTTTTGGCACATTGAGCACCCCACTGGATAGGTTCCCGGTTGGTCCAGTCAAGGTGAGGATTATGGAGTTGGAGCCAAGGAAGGCCCAGGATCAGCTCGACGGAAGGAGTGTGAATGACATCGAGGGTAATGGTCTCCGTAAGAACCCAGACGAACTGTAGTTGAAGAGGCACCGTCTGCAGTGTGATGAAGGCCGGTTGTAGTGGTCGACCATCAATGGCCTCCTGACCCACTGGAATCCTCTTGCAGGTAAGTGGAATATTGTTCCGTTCTGCAAAGGCTTGATCAATGAAATTGCCTGTGGAGCCGGAGTCCAAGAATGCCAGTGCTTGAGTATGAGACCCCTCTCCAGACAGCGTCACTGGCAGCAGGATCCTGGTGGGAAGGACATCCTTGATGATGGGGGAGAGAGGCAGTGTTCCCAACGAGACTCCCCGGGATCTCATTGGGATTTGGCGTTTCCCGTCTATTGGGGACACTGGAGCACCAAGTGACCGGAATTGCCGCAGTACATACAGAGAACTGCACTGCGCCGGCGTTGTTTTTCGGCAGAGAACAGCTTATTCCCTCCCAATTGCATTGGTTCCGGGACGTCCAAAGACGGAGGTGCTGGGGAAACGAACGGTGGGACGGGAGATCTTGAAAGCCGTTGACGGTGACGAGAACACTCAGTCTTCCGCTCCTGTAGACGCTGGTCCACCCGTATGCATAGGGCAATCAAATCCTCTAGGTCAGTAGGACGTTCCCACGCTGCAAGCTCATCCTTTAGGGGCTCCGACAGATAGTGCTTCATTGTTTCACCCTTTCTCGGCTGCAATGGTGCGGAACTCCACAGCGTACCGGGCGACGGGACGATCTGCCAGGGTTATGTGGAAGAGAGAGGAAGCTGCCGTTAACTGCCGTCCAGGTGTGTCAAAGACCCTTCGGAACTCACGGGCGAAGAGGTCGATGTCCTGTGTGATTGGAGACTGTTGTTCCCAAATGGGGGAGGCCAAGGCCAGCGCCTCGTCGGAGAGAAGAGCCACGATATAGGCAACCTTAGAGGTTGAGGAGACAAAACGAGAGGGTGAGAGTTGAAATTGAATAAAACATTGATTAAGGAAGCCCCTACATCCTTGGGGGTCCCCGGCGTAGCGGTTGGGGGTCGGAATTCGGGGTTCCATAGCAGACGGAGGAGATGTAAAGACAGTTGCGGAGGACATAGTGGCCTTTGGTGAAGGTCCCAGAGTGGAAGCTCGGGCTTGAACGGTAAGGGAATGAAGGCTCTGCTGAAGCAAATCCATCCGCCTATCATTTTGTTCCAGATAAGTCTCTAGCCTGGCGAAGAGATTAGTGTGGGAAGTAAAAGTACGCTCCACCTCAGCGGGGTCCATGTTTGTTGGGCTGAGCATAATGTCAGGCCGAGCTCACCACAAACGAGGCGGGACCGCGGTGCTGAAGTGGGAAAGGATATAACGCCACCCACAGACACCAGGGCACGTCTTGAGAGTAGAATGGTCTGGGTGTCCGAGTCGGGGCAGGAGAGGTACGGATGGTAGTGGATGCTGTTAGCCAAGTCTGGGGTTAGAGAGAGAGACGTAATCGTTTTACCGTTTGCCGAGTTCGGGGTGCCAGAGGTGCGGAGAGTCGTATTGCCTTATGCCAAGTTCGGGGTGCCAGAGGTGCGGAGAGTCGTATTGCTGTATGCCAAGTTCAGGATGCCAGAGGTACGGAGAGTCGAAGAGGAAGCCGGTTCGGTACACAAGGAATACTGCAAAACAAGACAAGACAGGACTAGGGAGGCAGAGAGTAATGAGAACAACTGGTTCTATGCTCAGCCGACGAGTCAGTGAAACCGCAGGGTATATGTAGGAGAGAGGATCCAATGGCAGGGTAGCAAGGTGGGGGGGTGTAGATGGGCCAGGCTGTGGCAGGGATAGGTCCAGAAGGGCTCCCTGGGGAGGAGCTAGAGGGTTCTGTAATAAGACTGCATTTGATTGCACCACTAAGTTTGGGTAGGGTGCCTTTAAGAGGCTGGAGCGCCTCCATGTGGCCGCGCCTCCGTGTGGCCGCGCCTGCAAGCGTGTGACTGCGTGCGCCCCCCGACCCGGTGTCATAAGAGGAGCGATGGCGTGCGCGTGCGCGCCTTGGAGTGGCAGCGATCGGCGGCCTGGAGGAGGACTGGTTGTGCAGTGCGGGGAGAGCCGACAGCGGTACCGGTGAGTAGGGAGCATGCCGGGAACGGCGTGACTCCCTCGTTGTTACAGGAACGCTTGGGTGTATCGGGTGTAGTGATCGTCACTACCAGGACGTTCCCGGTTCCCTTTGAGTCTGCCTTAATACAGAGAAAGTCCATGCAGACTAGATCCATGGGACCGGAGCTCTTTAAGTGACCCATTGGGGGCTGCGCGTGTGGGGAGTGTTTTCCGCTGTATACACCGCAAGCACTTTCTACAATGGTGCGCTACTGATTCCCGCAATCTGGGCCAGAAGAACCTGTTTCCTACTAGGCCGAAGGTTTTGTCTATGCCCAGATGTCCATGATCATCATGCAGAGATCATAGAACATGGTAAAGCAGACATCGGGGCAGTACTAGTGGTCTCCTATCAGAATGGTTGTGATAGGGACCGATCCTGTAGAGGAGGCCACGCTCCAGGTGGAACTTGTCCCATTCCCTCATGATGACAGCGACTGTTTCAGTAGGAACACGCTTCACCAAGGAAGTTGAACTGCAGTCCGGCAGGAGCTTCTTGCATGGTAGTAGCGTTCAAATGGGCCAGGGTTTTCACAGGCATCACCGGGTAGATCCGACCCAGTGCTTGACCGACGTCAAACCGTATGGAGTTGGGCGAGATAATTTGTATCGCTACTTTGAAGCGATTAGGAAGGGCCATCTTCCATTCCTTCATTTCAGGTACCACCCTGAACCCCCTCTTGGCATCCTCTTCGGGTGTTTCTCCAGGGAGAAATACCAGCTTTGTCACGTCCCGGGTAGTTCGATACCACAGCCATGTGTTTCACTCCCTGCAAGGGAGTCAAGGGGTTAAAACTCTCTTTAAAGGGCAGGAAACTGCAGTGGTATTGGCTTTCATGCAGGGGTGTGTGTTAATATCCTGATTGAGCAGGGGGTTTAAAAAGCAGGAAGTGGCTTACCCAAGCGGAGTTCATGTTTCCCTAGGAGGGTAGAGAGACTTCTCCCAGCTAGGAAGGACCCTGGCTGTTGCTCTGGTCTCCCAGCCCTGCGAGGAGCTCTGCTGCTGGGATCAGCTGGGACCCCAATCCCAGGATAAAAGACTGCTACGATCTGGACACAGCCTGCTCCCCGGAACCGACGTTCCTGTTTACTGTTGGAGCTGCAATAGTTATTCTTATTATACTTTATATGTGAAGCACATGTTTTGGGCGGATAACCAGATTAGCTGGCTGCCCTGTTAGAAAGGGGCTGCAGTATAAATTAGTTTCCTTAAACGGGAATAGGTCTTTATTTTATGTTTTATTTTGACTTAAAGGGACAGTACCCATGATGTTCAATTGCCTGGTGGATAATAAAACCACTACAGTTAAGGTTTACACAGTGTCTATGCGTCTGTCTGACCTCGCCTACAGGCTGCTCCATCACACTCCCCCAGGTGCAATCTCAAAATTGAAGAATTGGTCAAATCCTTCTTGGGCCGAGATCCTGTGGCATTCCTCTTTGAGTACTGGGTGGATATAAAGTGTAGCTCAACACAAATGAGGCGCGACCCGGGGCTGAGGTAGGGATTGATATAGAACACCGACCACAACCGCAAGGGCGCGTCTAGAGAGTAGGATGGTCTTGCAAGCCGGGTCGGGGTTATAGAGGACAGCGTAAACGTGGTACTTGCCGGGTCTAGGAGCGGAGAGTAGCGGATTGTTGGGGTATGTAGCCGGGGTCAGGATTGGAGAGAGTAGCGTCGTCATAAAGCCAATGCCAGAGTCAGCACAGGAGAGGGCACGATCATCATATTCCCAAGCCAGGATCAGTGCAGGAGAGTATCACAAAGTCCAAGGTCCAAGGCAGGGTCAGGCAGCAAGGGTAAGAGGCAGGCAAGGCAGGGTACTGGAAGCAGTGAGATGCAGCGTCACAAACCAAGGTTATGCTCGGCAAGGAAGGAAGTGCAGACAGGGTATATAAAGGACCTCCCTCCAATGGGAGGCAACCAGGAAGTGGTGGCGCCCTCACTGATAGGCTGCTGGATCAGGTTCGTCCTATTGTGCAGCCGATTTAGGAGTGGGGGTGGGACCACTAGAGAGCACGTGTGCCTCGTGCGTAACCAGTGCATCATACTGACGACATGGTCACGCGCCACGGCACCCATGTCAGTGCGGGTTGAGGAGACCAGAGGTGGAACCAGAGGAGGGACGGGAGGGCCGCGCGTGACCGCTGGGCCGCGTACCTCTGTCATCAGAGCGGGGGCGGAGTCAGGGGGCAGAGACCACAGGATTCTGCGGAGAGTGCGCACCGCGCATGCGTCACACGTCATTGCCACCGGGAGGAGAGCGCATCCTGGGGATGGGAACCACGGAGACAGACGGAGTCCGCGCACTTCCCACGCGCTGCGCATGCGAACCACCGCTGAAATGCTTTCTTTGATTGCCTCTAGATCCTGAGGACAGGTGAGGGTTAAGGGGACAGAACCGCCGGAATGGCGAATCCTCACAGTGGATCCGTAGGGAGGATAGGGGTAGCTCGCCGGCCTCTTGCAGATAGGCCCAGATCAGGGCCCGCACCACATCCGCGTTGGTCCCCAGTATGATGGGGGAACTTGGAAGTTCCCAGGACTCGGGCATATCAGAGCCTCCATCCCCATGGGGTGGGTCTTGTTGGTGTTCAGTTGTGGGATGTTCAATCACACTTGAATCACACCATCGATGGGGTAGTCTTCACTACTAAGGCCCCATAGTTTCATTATCTCCGCCGACTGCATAGGCAGATGTTTCATGTGCTGGTCGTAGAATGGTCGGTAGATAATGGTCACTTGCGACCCCGTATCCAGAAAAGCAGATGAGCATATTCCTTCCACTAGGACTCATATGATCGCCGCAGGCCCTACTCGACTGTAGGCGTCTGGTTGGGGTGCCTCTTTGGGGCTGGGCTCGGGAGCACTCTCCAATGTCGTGGAGGGCAGTTCCGTCATCTGAACTGTGAAAACCATGGCCCCAGGGATGGGGGTCCTTGATTTTGGGCAGTCTTTTGCAAAGTGTCCTTCCCGATCACAGTTGTAACAGCGGTTACTTCGGCTTGCACAGGCACTAGATGTATGAGACGATCTCCTACGCGTTGAGAAGGTCTGTTGGGACGGACTCTGGGGAGGAGGGTCCTCAGACTTCTCCTTTGCGCTAGACTTTTTTGCCGGAGTCGTGCTACTCTCCCCTTTGGAGGACTCACGGGACGTCCTAGGGTTCTGGAACCACAAGATGGCCTCCTGCCCTAATATTTGGTCCATTAGGTCTTCAAAGTAGGAGGATTCGTTGTGGAGAGCGTACAGCAGATCTGGCCACAAGGGTGTGTGTGCGCGATGCTCCCCGCAAGAATTGCCTGATTCTGTAGTCATCCAGCTCAGCAACGCGGATGACCTTCTTATTAACCAGGGTCCTCAGAGCCAGCTGCAGCCATGATAGAAAATCAGATAAGTCTTCTCCCTCTTTTGCTTGAAGGCATGGAACTGGCCAGCAATGCAATGGGGTCATCTTTAGTGCCATAGTCTTTGGTTAGAGCCCGTATCAGGTCTTGAGCATCAGCCTCTTCATGGCACTCATGATACAGTCGTATGATGTTGGCGGCCCGGAGCCATAGGCATTCCACGATTCTCTGTCTGCTGACAGCATCCGTGTACGTCCACTTTGGCAGTACTTGCACCGCATGGTCTCGCCATTCTACAAACGCCTATTTTCACATCTGCGTGGGCCGCACCCCTGAGAAGGCTTTAAGCTTGCAATAGGGTTGTGTCGTGAACAGCTGACCTATCTTCTCAGTCAGCTGCTGCAGGACTCCCACGAGTAACTGAGCCCCATCTGAACTGCTGGTACTGTGGTGGCTCCGTCCGGACCGTCGGCTGCCAGCATTGCTGCTGGAGAGACAGACGTACGCGCCTGACACTCCTCTATGCTAGGGATGGCACTAGGGATCTCCGTATTGATTACTACTTTGGAGTATAAGAGGGGACATACGCCAGGTGGGGCTTCAGGAAGTGGTAGAAACTGTGGGACATTGTCCTTTGGTATATCAAAGTGGCAGTCGACAAGGAGTGTACTCCACTGGAGGTCTGTGTCCCATTTTACATATAGAATACGGGTTTTAGCAAACCCGGCATTTGTCTCAGTGTCGCGCAGGTCAGACAAGGGCAGTGACACTGGCACCTGGCTAATGGCGAACACATAGCGGGGAGCTACTTGACGTCGTAGGGCCCACACGTGGATGCTCTGGTGGGATGGTAGGGACATGTTCCCTTCCTGGACATACCGTCTTTAATTTAGTTCGGGCACCCGAGGTCTGAATCTCAGCAGTGCCTCCAAATGTAACCAAGGGAACTATGCGTGCTGCCTTTACCTGTGGCTCACAGAAGACCTGAGCCTCTGCAAGTCTGGGGTGAGCTCTCGTTCTCCTCGATAAAGCCCCTCCACCTGGGAAGGATCCTAGCTACACAGGATAACCCCTCACAGGAACCAACACAATATAGTAATATAGAAAGTGGATTGTAAACAGTCCTATGATCAGTGTGACAGGGTATTTTAACAGGGCAAAAAAAAATAATAAAAGTCAATAAGACCCTAGATACCCAAAACATGTAGCATGTTGATTGGCATTCAAGTCAATTTGTAAGTATGCATAACTTCTTAAATCAGTAAGTAATCCCAAGTGGGATTTATGGTTAATAGGGAGAAAAATAGCCATGTGAAGCAATTTTTAACCTGTTCACCACCACACTTACAAGTGCGCCGACAAGTATTCTACAACTTGCCTTAAACTTGCCTTGGACAATCTGGGGCTATCACCAGGTACATGCTGGGTACATGCATGAGAAAAACTGTCCTGAGCTTCGGCTGTCTGTAAGGCACCTATGGTGTCAATCCATCAAGTAGCTGATAAGGAGGGAGCTGTATATGGCCTTTTCCCATATGGAGAATTTCAAAGAGCTAGATTCCAAAATAGCTAGCAAATTAAATAAACAAGAAAAGATCATTATGTTAAATAAACAAACGAAATTCGAGAGGGATAAAGCAGAGTATGAGGTACACCAAATTTACATCTGGCAAAAATGATCCTCTAGAAACAAGGGGAAAGCAAGATCAAAGAAATCACATAAAGAGGGTGGTGGCAACAAATCCATTCTTAAGGTGGCAAAAGATAATGAAGTAACACCGCATGCAGTTTCTTTCTCCTTTTCTGAGAGTGACTTTTATCCATCATCTGGCGATGAGAAGGCGGGATCCAGTGAGATGACTTATCCAAGCAGACCGGCCAGTCACAAATCTTCAAAAAACGGGGAAAGACAAGAAGAGGCAGGAGAAAAAACATACAGTGGGATGCCATCAAAGAGATTAAAGACCTAGACATTGCAAATAGTAACGTCATTAACATCTCTAAGTATGAACTTACACAGTCTGAATTGTCCATTTTACATCTTGGACTATCCTTTGCACCCAGTATAGAGTTTAACCTCTTCTCAACCATGGTGGAAGTTTTCAAATTTATACGTAAACTAACTCTTAAACGATTTTTTTCTTCCAGGATTGGAGCTAGTAATACAACAGTACCCATTTTTGATGTTAACTCTGATACCTCTATTCCCTTAGGCTTTCAGGACCAGTGTCACCAGCAAGACTTGGCAGATCTCTTTAATGAAAATAATACAATTGAGGACCCCATTAACTTTTTGGGCAGTATCAACTCAGGTTTCAAAAAGAAGTCGCTGTTTTACCCTTCCCATGTGAAGGGGCAATACATCGATACTTTTCAAAAAGGTATAGAAAGAGATCTTTCACTTCTTGCCAAGGGTATAGGAGGCAGGGGATCGCATCGAGACAATTTAACAGCAGATCAAAGGGCAGCGATTAAATCACTTGCTAACAATGATCTCATTCTTATTAGAAAAGCTGATAAAGGGGGTGCAACAGTTGTACTCGACAGGGATTACTATACTTGGGAGGCCCAGCGACAACTTGGTGATCAAGATGCATACGAGGTCCTTGGCAGAGATCCGACACCCCGATTCCGTAGAGAGTTTGCAGACCTAATGGATGAAGGTGAGATTTTACATGTTCTCACACCCACTGAGCGAGACTTCCTCACCACTCCAGATCCCATCACACCCATCTTTCATCACCTCCCCAAAATTCACAAAACACTCATTTCACCCCCAGGTAGACCAATTATTTCTAATATCGGATCCCTGGGTGAGCACCTTTCTCAATACATAGATCACTTTTTACAACCGTTAGTGCACTCCTTACCTTCACACATTATTGATACTAAACACGTTTTGGCACTTTTAGCACCTTTCACAGGGCACTCACACTACATCTGGGTTACACTGGATGTAGCTTCTCTATACAATATCATCAAGCACGACCACGGGCTCACAGCTATTGAATTCTTTCTTCACAGCCATTCTGTTCTTTCTCCTGCACATATTGCCTTTTTATTGGATAGCATTAGATTTTCACTTACGCACAAATATTTTCTTTTTGACCAACAGTTTTATCTCCAAACACGTGGGACTGCTATGGGGACTTCGTTTGCCCCCTCCTACGCCAACCTCTTCATGGGTTGGTGGGAGATGTCCCACGTGTTTGGAGATTCCAACCCTTTCAGACATCATATAGCATTTTACAAGCGCTATATTGATGATCTCATCATGATCTGGAGTGGTGGGTAGGAGGAGCTCAAGAAGTTTTTTTGACTACCTGGCAAACAATACACTAAATCTCAGATTCACTCATGTATTTGATATGTATCAATTCCAGTTTTTAGATCTCAATTTATATATTGATATTGAGAATAAAATTCAATCTGATATTTTCCGCAAAGAAAATGCCAGGAATTCATTACTTCATGCCAGAAGCTGCCATGCCCGCCCTCTGATCAAGGGCATTCCTAAGGGACAGTTCCTTCGTTTACGTCGGAACTGTTCCTCATTGGAGGCCTTTGAACACAGGGCGGGAGAAATGAGGGACAGATTCCTGTCAAGGGGGTATGCCAAAAAGGATCTTGACCTAGCCTATTATGCAGCACTCGATACTGAGAGAGAGATGCTAATTAATATGGATAATTGTCAGTCTGGCCAGAGTATACCATTCGAGAACACTGATGCGCCTTTTTTTATTACAAATTACAGCGAACAAGCCAATGCTATTAAAATGATTATTCGTAAACACTGGGCTACGTTAGCTTTAGACCACTTGTTAGGTAAAATGGTCTGCACTGGCCCGCGGGTAGTCTTCCGTAAAGCGGCTACACTGGGGAATTTTTTATCACCTAGCATGGTACAATTAAAGAATCATAAGAAAAATAGATTGTCTTTATTTCCCAGGCTACTGGGTTCATTTAAATGCGGTCACTGTAAAATATGCCCAAATATGAGTAAAGCAACACACTTCACCAACCGTGATGAAACACGCAGATTCCAAAATAAATCTTTTATGTCTTGCCAGACCAATTTTGTGGTTTATCTATTGAAATGCGGATGCAACAAACAATACGTGGGTTTAACCAGTAGAGTGCTCAAGATTCGTATCTTAGAGCATCTAAGACTTATACGGAACCACGATATGTTGCATCCGGTTTCTTTACATTTTAACACATGTCCATTGGGTTCAGTGGAGGCTCTGCAATGTACAGCCATTGAGCATATTCCATTACCCCCCGTGGTGGAGATAGGGTAAGAATCTTGCATCAGCGAGAGGCTCATTGGATTTTTGCATTGAGCACTCTACAACCCAATGGACTGAATGTCGAATGGGACCTGCGGAGTTTTTTAATAAAGATGTTATGATATGCTCTTTTAAGAGCACGGGAATCTGCTTTGTCCTTTTATAAATTAGGTTCCAATGATGAGCATTTTTCTATGCTGTTTCCCCTGAAAGAGTGTATCACTTGTAGTGATTAGTATTAATTATTAATTTAACCTTCATTAATGAGGATTAAATATGTGTAATGTATATCTTTGCATGATTTGATGATATACTTGATAATTAAATATCACTTCAGGGGGACAGTATTATTTTGAGATGTTGTCAGCAATTTTTAAGATACCTTCATGCCATTGTCCAGTAACAAGATGAGCCAATATTGAAATAATGAAATAATGAAATAATTAATGTATTTAGTTGGCTCTTATAATATCCTTATGTATTGTGCAATTATATGCTTATGGGACATGCTGGTGCCTCTTTTGGCAATTTTTACATCAAGGGGTTAATATTTTTACCCGTTTTCGCGGGCTTTTTAATGTTTAAATTCCAGGCTAAAACCACGTCTCCTCACTCCGAGACAAAGCCCTATCTGAGAGGGTGAAACGCGTAGAGGGGGAGATCGTGGTGTAGCCCTATGTGTATTGTGCAATAAAGTTTATTGAAGATCATCCGGGAGTTTCTACAGTCTGTCATGCGCAGTGGCGCCGGATTCCTGCCTTTCACATGCTGGGTACATGCTGCAAACATTTCAGTGACATTTCTGTAGAGAGTAATGGCCCATCGGATTAACACAGTAGGGGTACTTGGCAGTCCCATTCAGTTTGAATGGGACTGCCAGGGACCCCCGCTGTTAATCTGATGAGCCATTAGTCTGTCTGCAGAAATGTAACTGAAATGTTGCAGCATGTACCAAGCATGTACCTGGGTCTTGTTGGGGATTGCACCAGGTTTGTTTTAGAATACTCGTCGGCACTACAGTATCAGAGAGACTACTTAGAGTATAGCAAGGTATAGGATTATAGTAATTAACTTAGAAACATGACTCCAGAGTTGGATAGTAAACACTGAACTTGATTGTCCTCAGCTCCAGGGTGTGCATCTAATGTGATTATATGATAGCAAAGTGGGGGACTGACTGACTGGGTGACTGACTGGGTGACTGACTGGCTTGTCGGTGGGTGGGTACTTCTGGTGTCACACACACACTCTCCCACACACACTCACACACACACACACACACACACACACACACACACACACACACACACACACACACACACACACACACACACACACACACACACACACACACACTCCCACACACACACACACACACACACACACACACTCCCACACACACTCCCACACACACTCCCACACACACTCTCACTCTCTCTCTCTCACACACACACTCTCTCCCACTCACAAACACGCTCTCTCCTACACACACACACACTCTCTCTCTCTCCCGCACACACACACTCTCACACACACTCTCTCTCTCCCACACACACACACACACACTCTACCACACACACACACACACTCTCTCCCACACACACACTCTCACTCTCTCTCACACACACACACTCTCCCACACACACACACACACACACACACACACTCTCCCACACACACACTCTCTCTCACACACACACTCCCACACACACTCTCTCACACACACACACACACACACACACACACACACACACACACACACACACACACACACACACACACACACACACACACTCTCTCTCTCTCTCTCTCTCACACACACACACACACACACACACACACTCTCTCCCACCACACACACTCTCTCACACACACTCACTCTCTCCCACACACTCTCTCTCTCTCTCTCTCGCTCTCTCACACACACACACACACACACTCTCTCCCACTCACACACACTCTCTCTCCCACACACACACACTCTCTCTTTCCCGCACACACTCACGCACACACTCTCTCTCTTCCACACACACACACTCTCCCACACACACACACACGCACACTCACTCTCTCTCTCACACACACATACACACACACACTCTCTCCCACACACACACACACTCTCTCACACACACACACTCACTCTCTCCCACACACACTCTCTCTCTCTCTCTCTCTCTCTCTCACACACACACACACACACACACACACACACTCTCTCCCACTCACACACACTCTCTCTCCCACACACACACACTCTCTTTCCCGCACACACTCACGCACACACTCTCTCTCTTCCACACACTCACACTCTCTCCCACACACACGCACACTCACTCTCTCTCACACACACACATACACACACTCCCACACACACACACTCTCTTCCTCACACACACACACACACACACACACTCTCTCCCACCCACACACACACACTCTCTCTCCCACACACACACACTTTCTCTCCCACCCCACACAGGACCTCCTCCTGAGGAAGTCACGCAACGTGACGAAACACGTATAGACGGGGTGACGTCATCTCAGACGGTCGTGTGGGAGGAGGTCCTGTGTTCTTCGGCACTTTTCCAGCTTTTCTGCTTGTGCTTCCACTATTGCACCTTCAAAAGAAGCTCCTTTAACATCAGAGACGCTGAATTGCTGCAGGACTCGTGGCAGGAGTCAGAAGCAGTCAAACCAGGTGCTCAGTATCATAGACGAAATCCCTCTCCCCCACTCCTGTAGATGACGCCCCATACAGATTCTCTCCAATGTATATTTTATTCTAACTTTTTGTAAGTGTATCTTCTAGGGACACTTTTCTTAATAAATTCACCCTCATTTGTACACAGTTACGCGCTATGGAGCTTGCGCTTTTTTGTGTTTTGTTTATATATATATATATATATATATATATATATATATATATATATATATATATATATATACACACAAGAGAAGAAAGCGCACAACCCATAGCGTAAAAACGTACAAATAATTTAATAAAAATGGTGAGAGGGAAACAAGCTCACTCACAAACAAAAAAGATAAACAGGCATGTAAGTATTGAATATCACCACCACGGGATCAGCACGGCAAGACCTCCTGCAGCATAAGATGTATCAGACGCCTCCCGCTCGTGTTCCAAAGTCTCAGACCTCATGGATGGTGTTGAAACTCGTGGTATCAGGAGTCCTGAGTAGTCAGTCTCTCCACACCAGACCGGCTAGCAACCACGCAAAATCTGTGTGTGTGTGTCAAAAGGAGTGCTACTGAGCATGGCAAATTATACAACAAAAGACAGGGGAGCCCAATGTTACATTTGTAGCAGGGCCGCTCCTGCCTGCAATTCTACCCAATGGGCTGGCAGTAAACCCTGGTATTTACAGGCTTGCCAGTAGTTGAAAAGATACAAAAAAACAGCGCACAACGCTCATAGTGTATTATCTTTTTAGTAAAATATATAAAAAAGGTGGTAAGTATTATGCGTACAGTACATTAAAAAAGAGATAACAGAGCATATCATATGACAATACATATGTTACCAACGCTGGAGCAGGACCAGTCAGAATGGGAAGCCTCTCACGTCATACAACGGGGTTGTCCGCAGATGTCCTTCAGTCCCAGGTAGGTGGCACCACAACAACAGGGCACTAGAAGTCCTCCAGGTGATATTAATAACGAAGGATAGGACAGTCCAAAAAAGCAGTGTGAACAGAGTTCCAAAATTAAAGATGGTAAGGTCCTGTGTATGGCAGTGAACCTTAGCTGCTTGCCAGGGGACCACAATCCACTTATAAATAACTCACTACCAGCGTGAGGTTGCGGATGCGACTACCGGGTGGCAGGTTCAGCAGCGGAGGTGAAGTCGCCGAATGCCAGGCTTCTTTCCGTGTACACGTCTGCAGCATGCGTCGCTCGTAGTTACATCACCAAAAACGGAAGGAAAAAGTAACTAGCAATGTGAGGCAACAACCAGCAGCAAGAACAGTAAAAAAAACAATAGCAATCTAACGCGTTTCATAACTGTACTAATTGGGGAGTTGTTCCTTCCTGTTACACATCCAATTGACAAAACATATATGGTAAAGTGTATAAAGTGAAATACTTCAATAATAATATTTACTTGGTTAAATATTGTATATAGTGTATATATATATACACACACACACACACACACAAATAGAGTGACATGGAAGGTGGATGTATTGCACCTTTGTTTTCTCTCCCTGGTGCACAAACAGAACTTTGTACAAAGCTTCTCCCTGTCCATTGCAGTTGGCTGCTTTATACCAGCACGCTGGTGAATACTGTGCTGGTCCTCTTCATACTCTGAGAACTAGATTTCATCACAGGGGTGGAGCGGCCTAGCAGTTATCGGCACACTGTAATTAAGTAACTGAGTTAGCAATAGAAGGTAATATTCGTGCAGTGATGAAACCAAATGATTTAGATAGGCGCTAGAAAAAAGTGCAGTGATAAAGTGATAAATACACACAAAACAGAGATGTAACTAAAACGATTTCTCAACCTTCCTATGGGGAATGTGTACAGATCCCCCTCGAATGGAATGGATACAGATAGTTGGAAGGGAGCAAAGGTTGCAGGAACACCCCAAAAATAAAATACAAAAATATGATAGTGCAGTATATTGTGATAAAATGGACACTGAAGTTCCTTGGCTCTATAAATTGCCTACTTACAACAAGTAGGTATATAAACAGCGTTTGACAAGATCAGATGGTGTATAGCAGGCCGCAATGACAGGATCCCCACAAGCTTGAGATGAAGGAGATCTCACTCAGGTACGGATGCCACAGGAAAAATAGAGAAAGACCATGGTACAGATCGAACAAAACAGTTTATGATAAAAACGGAGTAAAGAAATGTACTTACAATAAGTACATAAAAAATGTACACGTAGCGTTTACTTTAGAGGTATAACGAGCGTCTGTTGAAGAGCCTCTAGCTGCTGTAGCTCCCGGTGCTCCTCGTCGGATCGCGATGACTGGCGTCTGACGTCACTTCCGGCGCAAGGGTGATGGCTTCCGATCCGGGACACACAGGGGTTAGCAGGCAGCAAAGGAACCGCAGACTCGGCACCTTCACCTTCTAGGCAGCTGTGCAAGCTGCAGGAGTTGGCTCAACGCGTTTCGCTGTGTTCAACCACAGCTTCCTCAGGAGCAAGTTCATACCCCCAGTGGGTGTATAGTTTATATAATGATAACAATCATTCAATTAAAAACTTAATTGCACACAGGTCCTCCTATTAAAGGTACATGACTCTATGGCCCAAAAAACAATTATACTAAACTTTAATCTCAAATGTTTAATAAAATTTAATAAAAATTGATAAAAAGATACCCTTATGTCATAAAAACATATAAAAAATAAACAGTAAAATACTATGTAGCTCATAATGAGGACGGAGAGAAAAGGGAGAGAGAAATAAATATCAATCAGTAACACAAATAATAGCATCAAACATTATGATCAGATGTCAATGGCTGGGGGGGAGGGAAGGGGGGGAGACAGGGGAGTGCTCAGAAATGATGGGGAAGGAGGGAGGGAGTGGAGTAATGATGGAGAAGGGGGTAGAACATTAGAGTGAGCGCAGCAGTGATGGTATGACCGGAGTGATTTTAATGTGTTAGAAATGGTGTTATTTCAAAGTCTGCATTCAGACCATATGGTATTAAGGTGTTTAATTTGTGAATCCAGAACATTTCACGTTTACTTAAGTCAATATCTCTGCTGCGGCCTCTCCAATGTTGCAACACGTTTTCTATACCCGTAAATTTTAAACCTTTAGTGCTCGAGTTATGAAACAGTGCAAAATGTTTAGAAACACTGTGGGTTAAAACCCCTCTGCGAATATTGCTCAAGTGTTCTAAAATACGTGTTTTTATTGCTCGTTTTGTTTTGCCCACGTATTGTAGCCCACAGGGACATTCTAATAAATAAATCACATATTCTGTGTGGCAATTCATATATTGTTTGATCCCACAGGTTTCCTTCCTATTGTTACCCCTAAAGTTCCTTTTGTCTGTCTGTTTGTATTCGCATGCTTTGCAAATTGAGCACCCAAAAAAAACCTCAAGTTTTTGAAGCCATCCTTTTTTATCGCCATCAGATCTCTTTATGGCACTAGGTGCAATAATATTTTTTAGGTTTTGTGCTTTCTTAAAGATTATTTTTGGGTGCTCTGGGATGCTGTCCTTTAGGATTTCGTCATTTTGCAGGATATACCAATGCTTGCGTATTATTTTACAAATGTTTTTTGATTCTCTATTGAAGGAAGTTAGAAAAGCAGTATCAAAATTGTTGTTTTCAATAGCAGGTTTGTTTTTAGGCCTAATCAACTCCTTCCTATCTAAACTTTTAGCCTTGGTAAGGGCAGTATCCAGCATTGCTCCATTATACTTTTTCTCAAGGAAACGTGATTCTAAAACTTTACATTGTTCCTCAAAAATAATTTCATCTGTGCAGTTCCTGCGCATTCTCCTATATTGGTTGTAAGGAACATTGTCCATCCATTGGTGATGGTGACAGCTTGAACGGAGAATATAGTTGTTACTATCTACAGTTTTGAAGAACGATTTTGTCTTTAAGAGGCCTTCCTCTATATATATAGTAAGGTCTAAAAAATTTAGGGATGTTTTATTAGTTACAAAAGTAAAGTTGAGATTGGAGGTGTTGATATTCATATTTGCGAGAAAGGCATCCAACTCTCTTTGCTCACCTTGCCAAATGAGGATGATGTCGTCAATGTAGCGCCGCCATAAGACAATGCCGGCCCCCAGCACGCCACCGGGCCAGATGTTATTTTCCTCCCAGTATCCCATAAAGAGATTGGCGTAGCTTGGGGCAAACCTCGTTCCCATGGCGGTGCCACATTTCTGGATATAAAACACATCCTCAAAAAGAAAAAAGTTTTTCTCCAATATAAACAGAATAGCGTCAATAATAAACTGTATTTGTATCTCTTTTAGTTCTGAGTCCTGGCTCAGAAAATGTTTGACAGCCTCACAACCCAGATTATGTCTAATGGAAGTATATAGAGATGTTACGTCTATAGTAGCCATAATAAAGTCTTCTTTCCATTCTAAATTATCCAATAGAAGTAGTATTTCCGTCGTGTCTTTGAGGTAAGATTTCAATGTTTTCACATTTGGGCCATAGAGTCATGTACCTTTAATAGGAGGACCTGTGTGCAATTAAGTTTTTAATTGAATGATTGTTATCATTATATAAACTATACACCCACTGGGGGTATGAACTTGCTCTTGAGGAAGCTGTGGTTGAACACAGCGAAACGCGTTGAGCCAACTCCTGCAGCTTGCACAGCTGCCCTGAAGGTGAAGGTGCCGAGTCTGCGGTTCCCTTGCTGCCTGCTAACCCCTGTGTGTCCCGGATCGGAAGCCATCACCCTTGCGCCGGAAGTGACGTCAGACGCCAGTCATCGCGATCCGACGAGGAGCACCGGGAGCTACAGCAGCTAGAGGCTCTTCAACAGACGCTCGTTATACCTCTAAAGTAAACGCTACGTGTACATTTTTTATGTACTTATTGTAAGTACATTTCTTTACTCCGTTTTTATCATAAACTGTTTTGTTCGATCTGTACCATGGTCTTTCTCTATTTTTCCTGTGGCATCCGTACCTGAGTGAGATCTCCTTCACCTCAAGCTTGTGGGGATCCTGTCATTGCGGCCTGCTATACACCATCTGATCTTGTCAAACGCTGTTTATATACCTACTTGTTGTAAGTAGGCAATTTATAGAGCCAAGGAACTTCAGTGTCCATTTTAGCACAATATACTGCACTATCATATTTTTGTATTTTATTTTTGGGGTGTTCCTGCAACCTTTGCTCCCTTCCAACTATCTGTATCCAATATTCGTGCAGTAACATTCCACTATCTCTTTGCAAATAGTGTCCTCCTTGGCGCTGGAACTTTCAATAGTGCTCAATACAATGCATGAAAAATATAAAAATGTAGAAAAACAATGAGGAGTAACACACTTAATTAAAGATGCTGTCACCTGTGTGAAAATGGTAACACTAGATGCTCTTTCACCCTAAACACTCCAGAAATGGTGATGGAAATGACCATAAACATATACACACCACCACCACCAAGCAGTTAACCCTTTACAGCCTGGATCAGTAATCTAGGTATAACCCAATCAATTAAGATGTATCTTATTACACCATAGTACTCCTAGATTACCCTGTGAATGATAGTTAATAGAAAACACTCACATTAATGGAGTTGAAGATAAAAAAAATTGCACCTCTACCGGATGGACAATTCTCAGCAATAATATGTGGAAAAGAAAAATGAAAACATAGCACAGAACTACTCTATACCAAAATGTAATGAACCAACATTTAAAAACAAACACTTGGAATAAAACTCACACATTCCTTCATTCTTTGTAAGCCTTTCAACCCTTTAAGCCTGTTTGTGGGGGCCCTTTGATGTCTCTTTCCTCTGTGGCTGCTTGGATCCTTGCCTCTGTGGGTCCACGTGTAGAGTCTCCTCTGGTATTACTTGATGGTAATCGTCAGCAGTCCCTGTAACTCCAATACAGGAGTTCCAGGGTTGGTCTGGGAGTATTTTACCCCTCTATATGAAAATGGCCTTGGAGTGCAGTGAATAGGGATCTTTGAGGAATCCAGTGATTTCCTTTTTTGTGTTTTTGTTCAGATTCACCATCCCTTTGCACCGGCTGTTCACATTTACAACTATTAAATCAATATTTGGTGAGTGGTTTACCGTCAAGTTGTGCTAGCATTGTGTTACTTTAGCAGTTTCCTGCTCATGTTGATCTTTTTCCATAACTTAAAAAAACTCTAAAACCAAAACATGAAATATTGTTAGAACCAAAACACCAATAAAAGTGCCCATCCTAATAACATCAGTTAATGAAATAAATCCAATGTATGGCCATCATTTAGTTTGTTGGTTTGTTACAAATGTATATTAATCCCTTTCCACTTTTTTTTAAAGGATTTCCTTAAATTATTTTGTTTTTATATCACAACACATAAAAAAACGGTCAGCCTAAATACTTCCCACAAAACTACTTTTTGTAAACCACAAGGGAAAAAATCAGACCTGACTAATAGGGAAATTACCACTGGGAAAAAGACTAGGCACCCATTCCTCCACTTAAGTGTTATTGGCAAAAGGAAGGAATTATGGGATTAGGAAGTGGGGGAAAGATTATCTGTGTGTGGGAAGTCTTGTTAGTTGGCTTTGGTATTTTTTAGTTAGAAAATATATGTCCTCGTGGTTAATTTTGGCTAAAATACACTGCTGTGCAGCACCTGGGTGGACAAGCCACAGTTCTGTGATACTGGTCTTGCTGGATTGTTGTGCACTCCAGCAGGCTAATAGTAGTTAAACTGTTAAATTGTGTTGATCTGTTTAAATTTAAATAAAGCTGTGGCTGTGTGAACCGCCAGCTCGGTTTAGTGTGTAGTGTGTGTTTATTGGTACCGTATGGTCGACCAAAGGGTAAGAGGATTATTGAAAGTTCTGAGGTGAAATGAGAGTATGATGTCACCCCTCAAAATGTTCAAGTAAACTTACTAATGCACAGCCAATATTTATCTCAATTCCAAAGCTCCTTCAAGTTATCTAAAATGTTAAACTGAATAAAAAAGAAAGGAGGTGCTGAGGAAGTGACGCACAAGAAACGCATAGGGTTCAAAGGTCACAGCTAATTGCAAGAGCAGCACATGCAGCTTTCAGGCTTGGTGATCCATCTCCTTATCCAGCAGTGAAAGGTTCTTCTCCCCGATGTCCACCCCCGCACCTAGCATGGTCCAGGGAGCACACGGACAGCACAGGAGTACATCTGCAGATGTCCCTCTGCAAAGGAGGAGCTAGTTGCAGTTTCTATTGTAAGTTGGATTTACCTGTTTACTCCCTATTTGTTGTGAGTAGGAGTCTGTTTTTTTTTGACCGGACCAGCTGCATCACGCATCCCTATTTGTTCAATTGTATTATTTTTTTTTACTTTTTAATAAATTAGCTTAATCATTTATAGCCATATATGTGTTTTGTAGTCTATTGTTTTTTTGTTTATTGTATGTTTGTTAGTTTCATGTTGTTTGTATGTTTTGTCATTTGTTATGTATTTTTTCAAGCAGTATACACTATGATTTTCTTTTGTGCTTAAATCCCACATATCATGAGACGCATCTCCACGGCTTCATCAAGTTGGCCTAGAGGTGCAAGATTCGACTTTTACCTTAAGTCTATGCTCCATCCAGATGTTCATTTGGACATTCTATGGACATTTTGTAAGGCACCAGTTCACCCTTGAATTCAGGACATCATGAACAGCAATCACAGGAATGAAATACCAGGTCACACTGGCAGCAGTTCGTTCCTCAGGATTAGATCTTCACAGGATTCAACAACAGCACAGGGATGAGGCTGCAAGCACCTTTTAAAGTTAAGGGACCTGATTTTTAACATGAGCCTCATCGGATTAGCAATTAATTATCTTGCACCTATCAGACATTGCCAAGTCACGTGGGAAAGCTGATTTAACCCTCCTCTGACAGCTCCAGACATGCACAGGGGGCATTGAACTGGCCCCCACTTAGAAAGCAAAGCCAAATTCTCTGTAGTCCGAAAGTCTGGCTGAAGTGTCAGGGGACTGTCAAAGCTTTGTCTCAGGGTGTTACCTTTGACAAGCGAAATGATTATCACCTAGTTGTGAGACTCAGTCTGCATATTCAATGGGGTGAAGCATAGCCCCTTTTATCAGAATATTGTCTCACCTCTGGTGTTACTTATCCACAGGGGTCGGGAAGTGTAGGACATTACAAAAGGACTTTAAGTGTTCTCCCCTTGCATACACTTAACCCATCAAAGCTCCATTTGGGGAGCTCTGCCCTATATTATAATTTATAGCAAAAACATTGACAAGTTCTAAAATACATTTTCCAGTGAAGGAATCACATTTTAGGGCAGGGAACACAGGATTATACACACAATACAGTTAACCCTTTCCCTCCCAAGATGATTTAGTTTAAAACGCATTGCAGCTGGGAAATTCAGCTGCAATCTGGGACAAATACAGATGGTGAAGGGGAACGCAAGTTATTACACACAGTTTACACATTAACCCCTTCAGTCCCAACACTATTTAGGGGCTCGATCGTCACAGTGACGACTAGCCCCAAGGGCCTCAAGCCTTTGGGGGGCCTTGTCAGGGACAAAGCAACAGCAAGATGTGAAGGAAGGTGTTCATCAGCAGGGTGTTCTAGAGTACCTCTCTTGTGTGGGAGATGGAATCAGCTGGCCTGCCAATAAATGGCACAACGTTCCATGTCCCCTGTCTGACTTACTGAAAGGGGTTCCTGTGGGGTCACTCTTTGCCCCTGGCAGATCCCTACAGGATGGAGGTGCTGCACCAGGCAGATATATATATATATATATATATATATATATATATATATATATATATATATATATATATATATATATATATATATATATATATAATATATATACCATAATACTGAGTTAAGTTATGGTGAGTAAAAAAAGTGACAAAAACCCTCCACAGGAAAGCAAATATGCAAATACAACTGTATGCTCATCTGCATGTCTGAGGCAGGTCTGCAAACCCGCCTTTCCCCATCATCACCCAGCATACAGCACTTCCACTGCAGCAAGGGATTCTGGGAAATGACATGCAAATGAGCACACAGTGTCACTTTTTGCCTCAAAAACCATTTGCATACCCAGTTAAAATCAACCCCACACTGATGAGACCCATGTGGGTGGTTTTCTGGGTATGCACCTTAACCCTGGCTGTGCTCAAAGCTGTGACCATGCAGCAAGCTTAAGCCTATAGGGAACCATGTTAAAAATGGTTTTTGAGGCAAAAAGTGACACTGTGTGCTCATTTGCATGTCATTTCCCAGAATCCCTTGCTGCAGTGGAAGTGCTGTATGCTGGGTGATGATGGGGAAAGGCGAGGTTGCAGACCTGCCTAAGACATGAGATGAGCATACAGTTGTATTTGCATATTTGCTTTCCTGTGGAGGGTTTTTGTCACTTTTTTTACTCACCATAACTTAACTCAGTATTATGGTATAGCCTATCCCATAGCCTCTCATGCATACCCAGTTAAAATCAACCCCACACTGATGAGACCCATCAAGGTCGAAATAGCTGTCTGTGGGTGGTTTGGTGTGGGGAGCGAGGCCGTTGCCCTGAAGAGCTGGAACGAGAGGCTGAACAAGGTGAAGCAGAAGATCGGATTGTGTCGCCTCAGACCCCTCACCATTGAGGAGAAAAAGCTGGTACTGCTGAACGAGATCCTCCCTGTCCTGCAGTACGTGGCCCAGGCATACCCGCCTTCGACCAGAACCTGCCAGGAGATCTCCATGGCAGTGTTCCGCTTTGTCTGGGGGGCCAAGTTTGAGAGGGGAAAGCGCGAGGTGATGTACAAAGAGCCGCACAAGGGGGGTAGAGGAATCCCCGACATCCCCACTATGCTGCGCGCCTTCTTTGTAAGCAACTGCGTGCGTATCACCCTGAGAGACTGCGACAAAGACTCCTCTGGCTACTCCATGTCCCGCCTCCTACTCCTGCCGCTCTGGAGAGCACTGGGGTGGGACAAGTGGGACAGCTCCATCCCTTACAGTTGGCGCACGCCCTGGTTCTACAAGGACGTGAAGAAGTTTGTGAGGCAGAACAATCTGGAGGGAGTAAAACCAGACCTGTGGAAGCCCAAGGTCATCTACAAAATGATCAGGGCTAAAGACATCATGGAATCGGTCCCAGGTCTCCACCCCAACACCTTTGGAACGATGTGGAGGAATGTGGCATCGAAAAGACTAATGAACAAACACAAAGACATTACTTGGCAGGCCATACACAGGGGACTCCCTGTGAATGCGGACAAGTACCAGAGTAAACTCAGCCTCGTGAGTCACTGCCCCAGGTGCAACCCAGTGGAGGAAAGCATCATACACCTCTTCTGGAACTGCCCATTTGCGCAGGCCTTGCTGCGCGCGCTGGACACTGACTTAAAGGATTATATACCGAGGAAGTGCATCACGTACTAGTCGGTGTTCCACGGACTTTTCACAGGAACACACACAGAGGACGCAATCGAAGCCGGTTGGCGTCTAATGTGCTGTTTCAAGGACGATTTACTATTCGCCAGGGAACGTTTGATCAAGGGGAAGAAGAGGATGTCGGTACAGGACTGTCGCAGGCTGCTCCACAGCCTGCTCAAGGACTATTCCATCTTTGACGGCCCTGAGGAGGACTAAACACCCCCCTCCCCACCCCCCCCCCCCCCTTACTCCCCCGTCCCAAAAGTTTTTCTGTGCAATAAAGTTAGAGATAATGTGTGTATGATATGTCATGTCTGTGGTGCGGTGCATACGTATAAATACACTGCACCGCCGTGTTCGTCACAGTTTTTTTACTTTTGGGGAAACCATTAATAAAAATGTATGTGAGTTGTGTGGGATATGCACTGCGCCGTTGTTAACGTCGCGGGGTTTTTTTTCGTTTGGAAAATGATTTATGTACTGTTATAATCTTGTTGTAAAGATTCGCTGCATAATAAAAGAATTTTCAAAACAAAAAGCTGTCTGTGGGTGGTTTTCTGGGTATGCACCTTAACCCTGGCTGTGCTCAAAGCTGTGACCATGCAGCAAGCTTAAACCTATAGGGAACCATGTTAAAAATGTTTTTTGAGGCAAAAAGTGACACTGTGTGCTCCTTTGCATGTCATTTCCCAGAATCCCTTACTGCAGTGGAAGTGCTGTATGCTGGGTGATGATGGGGAAAGGCGGGGTTGCAGACCCGCCTAAGACATGCAGATGAACATACAGTTGTATTTGTATATATATATATATATACTGTATATATATACTGTATATATATACTGTATGTATATATATATATATATATATATACATATATATATATATATATATATATATATATATATATACTGTATATATATATACTGTATATATATACTGTGTATATATACTGTATATATATACTGTGTATATATACTGTATATATATATATATATATATATATATATATATATATATACGACTATTAAGGTTATGGTGGGTAATAAAAGTGACTAAAACCCTCCACAGTAAAGCATAAAGCAACTGTAAATATTCCTGTATATTCATTTGCATGTCTTAGACAGGTCTGCAACCCTGTCTTTCACCATTATCACCCAGCAAACAGCGCTTCCACTGCAGCAAGGGATTCTGGGAAATGACATGCTTAATTGTCGTGGTGATTACCTACTCTTATCTCATTTGAGCAAATGTCAGCAAGCCAACCTCACACTGATGATACCCATCAAGGTTGAAACATGTCTGTGAGTGGGTTAACTGACTTTGCATCTCCCAAGTCCTTGCTTAAAAGCTGTGTTTAAAGCAGCATGCATTGACTAAGGGTTGCTCATGTAATGTGAGCATGAGATAAAAAGTGGCACTGTGTGCTCATTTGCATGTCATTTCCCAGAATCCCTTGCTGCAGTGGAAGCGCTGTTTGCTGGGTGATAATGGTGAAAGACAGGGTTGCAGACCTGTCTAAGACATGCAAATGAATATACAGGAATATTTACAGTTGCTATATATATATATATATATATATAATGTGTATGTGTGTATATGTATAGGTATGTATTGTGGCAGAGTCATAGACTCTGTATACATTAGTAGGAGGTGGCAGTATGCCTGCTTTCCAAAAAAAACAAATTTAAAGTGCGCAACTAAAAACCTCTATTGTGAAAGTAAATATTCCCAAATGAACACCTCTGTGATATATATAAAACACAACAACCGGGGGCGGGAGGAGAAAAAGGAAAAAAAAAAAACACATCCCCTAAAGAAACCCTGGTGTGATACGCTCCATATCGGTCTAAAATGAGGAGGAGGGCCTGGAGGGTATTTGGCACTCAATAGTCCACAAAGGTACGTGTGCCTACTCAATGTTTTGTTGGTATTACGGTTAAGGTACACCGACAGGTGGAAACATGTTGATAAAGTAATGACTTTTTTTTTCTTTTTTTTTTGTCCTTTTTTTTTTCCCCTCCCAGTTTTTTTCAGTTAATTTATTGTACTAGTTAATTTGTATGCTGCCCCAACAGCGATGTTATTATTGTCTCCCCACTAAGTGATGTTATATAACAGGATACAATGCTATGTAACTCAAATAACATCCTCCCCTTTTTATGTTCTGTACCCCACTCCCCATTGATCTTACCAAAAAAAGCAAATAAAGAACAAGTTTACAAAAAACACAACAACCTTTGTATTAGCAGGTTAAGGTCTGCAGCTGTAGATAAAGGGAGTGACTCAACAACCCTGAAACTGAAACACAAAAAACACAAGCGCAGACGCATATGGTGAAGTAAGTTCCAATGTTATTAGTATATAAAAAAGGTAAGATATCTGCGTACATCAATTCAAATTAAAATAGGCATATCATGCACTTAGGTCATAAGTTACCCGGCACCACCAGGACCACAGGAACCGCAACGTCCACCGGATTGCTAGGAATTGAAGAAGCTGGTCATACGCCGTCTTTAGGCCGTCACACACTGTCCTCAGGAGACCCTCGGTCTACCTCTGTGAGTCCAAAGAAGCCCTCCAGGTGCTGTGACCGCTGGAGTCGCCATCAGACTCGTGTCTCTGGAGTTCCGTGTGGTTTGCGACTTGCCGTAAAGCAGTCACTGCCGTAAAGTGTAGTGATGACGTCACTCGAAATGTCCACAAGTCTCTCTTAACCTCGGCAGAGCTATAATGAGATAAAATGACTGTAGGGGCTAGTCAAAAAGTATATCCTACGCGTTTCGTAGCCAGAGCTACTTCCTCAGGGATAAAATACTGTTGGAACTCAAAGGTATATATACCACACAACTACATATGATAGGCCAATTCGGTTACACATCACACCAATCGCATCTGAGTGTGACAAAATCACACATATGTATGAATAATCAAGACCTTTCGGTCTTAATTTAACCTAGGTGTTAACAGAATTAACCCATCATGGGTAGTAAATATTCTAAAAAAAACAATTATAACCTAAATAATGAACCTTTATTCATAAAAATATCAACACATATCAATAAAAATTGTAAGTTCGAGTGGGGCTCTGCAATAGAACAAACAAAAAATTAGTACATTATATTTAATAACAAACCAAATGATTGGAGACAACATCGGGTAAAGCATATTAAATTCACCAATGTATCCCCATAGATTTATGAAGGCAAAACACAGGAAATATGTTGGAGAGGCACAAATCCCACTTAATAGAGACACCATATATCTATATTTTCATTCAGACCATTTATACTCAGGGTATCAAGTTTTTGTATCCAGAATGTCTCCTGAATGGAGACATCCTTTAACCTGTCCCCTCCCCGTCTATTCCGTGGGACATATTTAATCCCTTTAAATGTCAAGGATGAGGGATCTTTATTATGATAAACAGAGAAATGGCGACTTACACTATGAGTTTGTAGGGCATTTTTTATATTTCTCACGTGTTCTTGAATGCGGAGTTTTAGACAGCGTTTCGTGCGGCCTACATATTGCAGACCGCACGAACATTCCAATAGGTACACTACATGAGTTGTGTTGCAATTTATAAAGTCAGTAATGTCATATATTTTTGAATTATTACGTGATTTAAATGTTTTTCTTTCAGAGTGAAGGAATCTGCATATTGAACATTTTCCACACGGGAAATTTCCCAGTGGTTTTGGCCCAAGCCAAGTTATACCTGAATTGTGATTCATATCCTTCCCAATGTCACTTGGAGCTAAGGCATCTTTTAAACTACGTGCCTTTCTATATATAAATTGGGGAAAAGGGGTAAGGTGACCATTCAGAATCGGATCAGTAGACAGAATACCCCAATGCTTTTTAATAACTCCCTCTATCTGTATGTGCATAGAGTTAAAATTAGTAATAAATGCAACTTCTGTCCTATTCGTCTCATTTGTCTTTTTCTTTCTAGGTATTAGCATATTTTTACGGTCTATATTTCTGACTTTCTCTATGTAGAGGGAGAAAGGGGGTGGCCCGGGATTAAAGGGGTTACACCCCATTTGGCCATCCCCTGACCTCACCCGGGAGTCAAAGGGTTAACTGGGCTAAGACCCAGAACAGTGATTTCACCCCTGTAATGACATGTACATGTGTATTCCCCTGTTCCCCTGTTCCATTGTAATGTCTGGTTTACTCAGTGTCTGCATCACACACACACTGGAATCCATCCGGGAGCACAAGGGTTAATAGTCCTTTAATGATTATAGCTCTTTGTGAAGATTTCCCACCTTTTCAGGCACCATTTTGCAGGTCCCCATTGGCCGCCATTAGGGCTCCATGCATTCTAATGGAGAATCTTGTTGTTTTAGTCCTGTTTCCTGTAAAGACTAGCAGGTGGCGTCCGAGAGGGAGTGCGGCGGTTTCCCATTGAAAGTCAATGGGCCCATCGACTTCAATGGAGGTTCCTCGAGGTAACTTTCGAAGAGCAAGTTGGCTGCCGTCCAGACTGCAAACCGCAAAGTGGATACATTTTCAATAGGAGAGCTTTGATCACTTACAAGTCAAGGTCAACGTCAAGTGGCGTGGGAATAAACAGTTCTAGGGCCCCTAGGAATAAAATTCTTTTTGTCCCTAGTTCCTAGGCGCCCCCCACTCGACCACAACCGGGTCCCCAAATCCTGGACCCCCGATAAGGGTCGAACCGAGAAGAACAGGTCGCGCCATAGGCTTTGCCGGCGGCGGCAGAAACGGCTCAGAAAAATGACTAAGTGTGAAATGCTGTATTTTGGTACTCCATATCTCTGGTTCCGGAGGGCCCAGCGGATCAAGGTTTGGGGTGTCTGCAGTCACTGCTCCGGCATCACAAGGTTATCTTGCTAGAGATCCAGATGGGTAGACTGGCTGGCATTCCATTTGCCTATGGGGGGCTACAGAAATGAGACCCCAGAGTTCTACTGCACATGTGCCAGCTAGCAGGGGTCCTGTCCTAAAATGTGTTCCCCCATCAAAGATTGGCTGGAGATAATTGAAAACCAATCACAGGTACTTAAGGTTAAGGATAGAGGGACAAAAGGTATATAAACTGCTGTTCCCCATATATCCTTTGTCTTCATTGAGTCTTCATTCGTCTTTGTTTGCTGGTATGGTTACCTGATATCACCTGAATGATTACCTGATTGCTGAAGAGAAATGCTACATCAAACTTCTCATTCCCCAACCCCTAAGTAAGTGTACTCCTTGTCTGTTACTGTATTATTCGTGTGTTCACCTATCCTAAGGAATAAAATCACTTTATTATATCTAAGACTCGTTTCAGTTCAGACCCAGTGATAAATATATATCATCTGTTATATATATTTATGTGAACTTATACAGCCTGCCATAATCTCACCGTGACAGGCTTATAAATTAACTGGTGGCAGCGGCGGCGGGATTGAACTGGACCTAGATTACAGTATTCTGCGGGGTACTGTGAGCTAGTGGGGACTCGATGGTAATTGCGAGTTCCTGGGTCTAAAGATATTGAACACACATTAGTGCAACAAGTAACGCAAGTTGTCACACCACCTCACCTGCTGCGACCCAGAACCATGAGTGAAGCGGAGAGTGTCTATTACCTGAAAACTAGAAGTCAGCTAAAGGACAAGTGCCGTGAATATGGACTGGAATATGTGGACCAGGATGTCGAGGAAATGGTTGCCGCAATCACAGCTCATGAAGCCGAGCTTGCAGAGTCTCAGGATATGACTCAGTTTGCCCTGGTACAGCCGCCCGGAGATCAGGGACTGAACCCAGTGCCAGAGCGACAGGATCCCGGGGAGGGGATAAGTGCACCTCCCGGGACAAGTGCAACAAGAGGGACACCGATGGCTATGGCCACCAGCCCGTTTACCTCTGAAATGTTGGCACTGATTACAACATGGGGAGACCAAGGGACAGCGGAGGAGCGGCTAAAGTTTATCTCAATGGCAGTGAACAGACCCGCTTATTGCCCCCCGGTCCAAACCCGCAAAGATGAACTCCAACTGGACAAGCACAGTCACACCAGGTACGTGGAAGGCACTGATCAGATCGACATGTTTTTAAGGAACTTCGAGACGCAGTGCTGGCGGTACAAGGTGCTCCCCGAGCATAGGGTTGCACGCTTGGACCCGCTACTCTCCGGCTTGGCTAAACAGACATTGATGGCGCTTACAGAGGAGTATGCTGATGACTATGACCACCTGAAAGAACTTTTGCTATTTCAGCACGGTTTTACCCCTGAAGCTTACCGGGGTAAGTTCCGGCTGGAGGAGAGGCACCCTCAGGAGACCTATGTCACTTATGTGACCCGCATGGCTTTGTACGGGTTACACTGGGTGGAGGGCTCTGAGGCCAGGACTTACCAATGCCTGCTGGACCTCATTTTTCAGGAGCAGCTCATGCAGCAGTGCCCGCCGGTGGTGAGGGCTTTTGTGTATGATAAAAAGCCCAAGACCTACACCGAGGCGGCGAGGATGGCAGATGACTATGTGGTCAGCCGTTCCCAGATGACCACCAAGGCACCCGCCAAAGCGGCAAGCACGCCGGCACCGGCCAAGAAAGCTGTGAGTACCCCCCAGTGGACCCAAAAGCCGCCTGCGGGCAGCGGGTCACCAAAGGCGGGAGAGCTCCGGCATGAGCGCCGGTGCTACAATTGCAACAGCACTGGTCACATCAGACCAGATTGCCCGGAACCCCTGCGTTCCAACGGACCCTATCGAGGGCAACGCACCCCAGCTGCGAAGCCGGTTGCCCGCGTGCGGGTGGCTTCCACCAAAGAACCAGGACCGGTCATGGAACCAACTCCCAGCGAGACGTCCCATGCAGCACCTGTCCCGGTTTCATCGGTGCCTACAGCCAGGAGCGGAGGACATCTCAGCGCAGACCTGCAGCAGACGGACGGCCGGAGAAAACATCTTACCCCGGTCACAGTCGGTGACCGGCAAGCAGTCGGCTTGCTTGATTCAGGAGCCGCAGTGACCCTGGTCCGACCTGATATGGTCCGGCCAGAGGAATTGCTCCCAGGCCCTGGGATGCAGATCACTGTGGCCGACGGAGAGCCACGTTTCCTGCAGGTGGCCCGCATCTTTTTGGATTGGGGGGTGGGCAAGGGTGTGCGGGAGGTGGGGGTTTTACCCGGTTTGGTTGCCGACATTCTTTTGGGCAACGACCTGGGACCGATGACCTGCACCTACGACCGTGTGCCCCAGCCCGCTGCAGTGGCGGCGGTTACCTGGAGCCAGACCGCGGCAATGCCGGCGGCAGCCACTCCAGTCCCCCAGCCTTTGGGACCAACGTTAGCGGAGGGCACAGAGGAGCCCGAGGAGATAAGCCAGGATCCGTTGCAACCACAGGCTGACTTACTGTTTCCCCTTACCTTGTCCCCTTCCCCTGACAATGACATGACTGGGGGGTGGCCAGATTTAGGAGCCCAGTTTAGGGAGGCAGTGAAGGCAGATCCTACCCTGGCCGGCGTGAGACTTCGGGCGTCCGAATATCAGGCAGGGGAGGGCACTGAACACTGCCCATGGCATAAGGGACTCCTATACAGAGAAGAAGGGAACCTGGGGATAGAGAAGGGATTGACCGGTAAGCGACAGCTAGTAGTGCCCCAGGGGTACCGACAGCAATTGTTACGGGTAGCTCACTCTATTCCGTTTGCGGGACATCAGGGGGTCACTAGGACGCGAGCCCGGTTATTGCAGCGTTACTACTGGCCGGGGGCATCCCGAGATGCGAGAAATTTCTGCCGCTCTTGTGATGCCTGCCAGCGAGTAGGTAAGGTGGGCGACTGTGTGAAGGCACCTCTGAGACCCTGACCGATAATAGGGGAACCCTTCCAGAAGGTAGCGATGGACCTGATAGGACTCCTCATGATTCCTAGCAGGTCAGGGAAGCGCTACATCCTCACGGTGGTGGATTTTGCCACCCGGTACCCTGAGGCAGTAGCACTTGGCACCATAAGTGCCATGACAGTGGCAGCAGCTTTGCTGAACGTTTTTGCTAGGGTAGGTTTCCCTAGTGAGATCCTAACCGATCAGGGGTCGCAGTTCATGAGTGAACTGTTACATTGCCTCTGGGATGCCTGCGGTGTACAGCACCGGCGCACTACCCCTTGCCATCCCCAGACAAACGGATTATGTGAGAGGTTTAACGGGACCCTGAAGCAGATGCTTCGGACCTTTATAGAGGCAGAGGGGAAAGACTGGGAGATTCACCTGCAGCACTTGCTGTTTGCCTACCGAGAGGTACCGTAAGAATCTACAGGCTTCTCCCCCTTCGAGCTACTATATGGCCGCAGGGTACATGGACCTCTGGACCTATTCCATGAGGGATGGGAAGGGGAGACTACTGCTACTGATGCTTCAGTGATCCAGTATGTGGTAGATCTCAGAGACCGGTTAGAGATGCTCATGGGTGTGGCCCAGGACCACCTCAGGGCTGCTCAGACAAACCAAAAGCAATGGTATGACCAGCAGGCCCGTAGCAGAGAATTCATCCCAGGACAGCAGGTACTTGTTCTCAAACCCACTTGGGAGAACAAGCTGATAGCTGCCTGGTCGGGACCGTACTCGGTTATCCGAAAGGTGAATGAGTGCAACTATGTTGTACAGGTAGCGCCTGAGAGGCACAAGACATACCACATCAACATGTTGAAAGAGTATAGAACACCGAGTATGGGAGCAGTGCTGGCCATTTGCAGCCCACTGCTGCAGGATCCGGCGAGCAATGCTCTGCCTGATCTCCTAGGGGAGGCAAGGCAAGGAAACACTGTAGAGCAGGTAGAGATAGGGGCACAGTTGAGTGCTAGGCAGAGGGAGAAGCCAGGGACATGCTAGCTCAGTATAGCACCCTCTTCACTTACATGCCAGGGACCACACATCTCACCAAACACCCAGTACACACAGGGGACCTGCAGCCCCTGCATAAGCACGCTTATAGAGTGTCAGCAGAGGTCAAGACCAGTATGGAGAGAGAGATTGAGGAGATGCTGACCCTAGGGGTAATTACTCCGTCCCAGAGCCCTTGGGCAAGTCCAGTAGTCCTAGTTCCTAAAAAGGACAAGACCACCAGGTTTTGTGTGGACTACCGGTTGCTCAACGCTGGGACTGTGTCAGATGCTTACCCCATGCCCCGCATGGATGAGTTACTAGATGAACTCGTGGGGGCAAAGTATCTGACCACCATGGATTTGAGCAAAGGCTATTGGCAAATCCCACTGACCCTGGAGGCTAGGGAGAAGTCAGCATTCATCACTCCAAGTGGCCTCTATGAGTTCTTAGTGATGCCACTTGGGAAAAAGAATGCCCCGGCTACCTTTCAACGCCTGGTCAATAGGTTACTGGAAGGGATGCAGAATCCCACATAGGACATGTAGCTGAGGTGCTGGATAGGATCAGGGAGGCTGGGCTTACCTTAAAACCCACTAAGTGTATGGTAGGGATGGCAGAAGTCCTGTACTTAGGGCACAGGGTGGGTGGAGGGCATCTCAAGCCAGAGCCAGCCAAGGTAGAAGCCATAGTTGAGTGGCCTGTTCCAAAAACCAAGAAACAGGTCATGGCATTTTTGGGCACCGCAGGGTACTACAGGAAATTTGTCCCACAGTACAGCGCCCTGGCCAAACCCCTGACTGATCTGACCAAGAAGCAACTGCCTGTGCTTATTACCTGGTCTCCTGCCTGTGAAACTGCTTTCCAGGCCCTGAAAACTGCGCTTGCTGGAGCCCCTATACTGGCTGCTCCAGACTATACCAAGCATTTTCTCATACAAACTGATGCCTCAGACTTTGGTGTGGGGGCTGTGTTGAGCCAGGTGGGGGACGACGGCCAAGAGCACCCTGTGGTGTATCTAAGTCGCAAACTGCTCCCAAAGGAAGTTGCATATGCCACCATTGAGAAGGAGTGCTTGGCCATTGTGTGGGCACTCAAAAAGCTCCAGCCCTATGTCTATGGGAGGGCTTTTATGGTCATCACAGACCACAACCCCCTGAGTTGGCTACACAGGGTCTCAGGGGAAAATGCCAAACTGCTGAGATGGAGCTTGGCTTTGCAAGAATTTGAATTAACCATTCAACACAAGAAAGGCAGTGAAAACACCAATGCTGACGGACTTTCACGCCAGGACTATCCCTCTGAGACTGAGTTCATTAATGGTGCCAGCAGTGCCCCACTCCCCGTTAGGGCCAGTGGGCCACAGGTCACCCATTAAGAAGGGGAGGTGTAGAGGGAGAAAGGGGGTGGCCCGGGATTAAAGGGGTTACACCCCATTTGGCCATCCCCTGACCTCACCCGGGAGTCAAAGGGTTAACTGGGCTAAGACCCAGAACAGTGATTTCACCCCTGTAATGACATGTACATGTGTATTCCCCTGTTCCCCTATTCCATTGTAATGTCTGGTTTACTCAGTGTCTGCATCCCACACACACTGGAATCCATCCGGGAGCACAAGGGTTATTAGTCCTTTAATGATTATAGCTCTTTGTGAAGTTTTTCCGCCTTTTCAGGCACCATTTTGCAGGTCCCCATTGGCCGCCATTAGGGCTCCATGCATTCTAATGGAGAATCTTGTTGTTTTAGTCCTGTTTCCTGTAAAGACCAGCAGTTGGCGTCCGAGAGGGAGAGCGGCGGTTTCCCATTGAAAGTCAATGGGCCCATCGACTTCAATGGAGGTTCCTCGAGGTAACTTTCGAAGAACAAGTTGGCTGCCGTCCAGACCGCAAACCGCAAAGCGGATACATTTTCAATAGGAGAGCTTTGATCACTTACAAGTTAAGGTCAACGTCAAGTGGCGTGGGAATAAACAGTTCTAGGGCCCCTAGGAATAAAATTCTTTTTGTCCCTAGTTCCTAGGCGTCCCCCCAACTCGACCACAACTGGGTCCCCAAATCCTGGACCCCCGATAAGGGTTGAACCGAGAAGAACGGGTCGCGCCATAGGCTTTGCCGGCGGCAGCAGAAACGGCTCAGAAAAATGACTAAGTGTGAAATGCTGTATTTTGGTACTCCATATCTCCGGAGGGCCCAGCGGATCAAGGTTTGGGGTGTCTGCAGTCACTGCTCCGGCATCACTGCAGAACCATCCTTGACCCTCCTGGACCAACCCGATGGAGTATGGACCCCCTTGAAAGTTCGGGACTTTTCCCATAGACTTCAATGGCGGAGAAACCCCATTGACCTCAATGGCGGCAATTTACCATTGAAAGTCTATGGCGGAGAAGCCCGTTGTTTTCAATGGGGATTTAGTGAAAAGCTGAGATTTCTTTTTTAGCGGAGATTTTTGTATTAAAATGAAAAATGATTTAATGTGCATTTGTGTAACTCCAGTTCCATAGGTCGTAGCAAGTCTCTTTTTGGACCATATGGTGTCCCAGTTCCGGCCATGAGAACTGGGAAGTTTGGTTCTGCTAGACCCAATAGAACCAGATATTTTAATACATTTATGTTTTATGTTTAACACTGTGTCCCAAGGTATGGACAAAGACTCAGAGGAATTCCTTTGCATACCAGGATAGCAGATGGCCCTAGAGGCGCCCCAATGTCTAGGATTTAAGTATTGTTCAAAGGGTCTTGTCACCCTCCCTGATGATTTAAGGGCGGAGGAGGCTCAAACCAGAGCAGTCTCCAAGTGTCCCAGTTAACACCTTCCAACAAAGGTTATCTTGCTAGAGATCCAGATGGGTAGACTGGCTGGCATTCCATTTGCCTATGGGGGGCTACAGAAATGAGACCCCAGAGTTCTACTGCGCATGTGCCAGCTAGCAGGGGGGCCTGTCCTAAAATGTGTTCCCCCATCAAAGATTGGCTGGAGATAATTGAAAACCAACCACAGGTACTTAAGGTTAAGGACAGAGGGACAAAAGGTATATAAACTGCTGTTCCCCATATATCCTTTGTCTTCATTGAGTCTTCATTCGTCTTTGTTTGCTGGTATGGTTACCTGATATCACCTGAATGATTACCTGATTGCTGAAGAGAAATGCTACATCAAACTTCTCATTCCCCAACCCCTAAGTAAGTGTACTTCTTGTCTGTTACTGTATTATTCGTGTGTTCACCTATCCTAAGGAATAAAATCACTTTATTATATCTAAGACTTGTTTCAGTTCAGACCCAGTGATAAATATATATCATCTGTTATATATATTTATGGGACCTTATACAGCCTGCCATAATCTCACCGTGACACTCTAGTTCTATCATAAGTCTTTGATAGTTATATCCCCGTTCCAGAAATCTTAGAAACAAGAATTGTGCCTGTTCCTCAAAATCTGTTTCACTAGTGCAGTTCCTTTTGACTCTCATAAATTGACCTCCAGGTATATGGTTTATCCAACAAACAACAATAATACCCACTACAAGCGCTAATCTACAAAGTGCAAGTGATATACACAGATAAGTGAATATTAGTCACCACTTGGATGGTGGTGATTAAAGCTGCCAAGGGGACTGATAAAACAGATAATTCCAAACCTGTTAATGAAAAGTGCACATACAAAATAAAAGTTCCCAGCGCTAGAATTAATGTCCAAGATACCGTAATCCAATGGAAACAGTCTCAAATGAAGATTTCTGGGGTTGGTATATGGAATACAGGCAGAGTCCCAGGGAGATGGTAGGTCCCTTAATGATGTCCACAGTGATTCTGGAGAGACAGAAAAGAAACACACCAATTGCGCAGTATGCAGCCACTCTTGTCCCTAACCAGAACAAATGGACATAAAAACCCCACTTACAAGATGTCAGCTTGTGCGTACAGGGGAGAGAATCTGTACTTGTATCCTAACTCCACCACGATAGTACACGGATCCCACGTGACCAGCCGCGGTGATTCCTCCTTCCATACGGTGATTCGCACTCACAGGGAATCCAGATAGGACATGCCCATGCAGGAGGGAAGGTTGACACAGATGGTGTAATACATAACACACTTTATTTAAAACTGAGGATGAAGGTTTTTTAAAGGAATGGAATTTTATACTAGATACATGTTCAGTAGATCTTATACAATTACTACTTAGACGTAGAGCTGTCACATTGGAGATTCTAGATAGGGAAATCAATTTAATTAAAGAACAATTGGAACCCTTTATAGAACTAGGTGAGTATAAAACCTTGGAAGAAAAAGTGTCCCTAAGAATAGACAAAACAGAAAAGGAGGTCAAACTTAATAAACATAAAAAGTTTATGAGAGACAAAAGGGACTATGTCGAGAATAAACAAAGAAACTGGAAGACTGAAAAAACAATCACGATTAGCGAAACAGATAGGGATAGACAGGATCTCTGTCAGGTCCCTCTACAGATAGAATTGACTCTACCAAGAGTGAAAAATCTGATGGTAAAGTAGTAGACATTAAGGGGGAGACATTCCTAAAACAGGATATCATTCCCCATATTCATCAAAATAAAACTAAAAAGAAACCCACCAGACGTGATAGAGTTAATTCAAGGGAGACCAGGGGCCAAATAGACAAACCCCCACCTATAGAACAGCATTATCGCGATAGGTCACCGGTAGACAGACCACATAGAGGACATTATGAGTCTAATCAAAAAAAAATTCTTTTTAGATCATCGCCCAGGTCGGGCACCACTGCAGGAAAGGTGGAGAGGCCCCAGGACCCAATTAGGCAGACAGAATGTAGAAGAGAGAAAGGTCCAGAATGGAAGACTCAGAGGGAAGAGAGGAGGGGCAAGGAAGAGAAAGAGAAAGAAAAAGGTTAGATCATGGGAGAGATTGGTAAAGAGTAATGTTTTTAACATCAGCAGCACTCCCCTCAAAAAAATTGAATTAGATGTTTTATCACGAGGTCCCAATTTTGCTCCAGTAAATGGACCAAATATGTTTAATACCTTTGTGGATGTCCACAGATTTTTAAGAAAGATCACCTTAAAAAAATATTTTATGAAGGATGCGGTGAGTAAAGCGGTTGTGACACCGAGTCTGGCCAATGCAGTGACAAAACCTCCACTCACACCCTTCAAGAATACATCCACCTTTTATCCTAAGGGAATGAAAGGTAGTTTTGTGGACACTTTTGCAGAGATGGTAATTTCTGATCTGGAAAAAGCTAGTACAGATTTCAAATGCCACAAGCAAAATCTAAGTCAGGAGGAGAAAAAAGCTATAAAATCCCTTGAGTGTAATAAGAACATAGTCATTAAGGCAGCCGATAAAGGGGGGGGGGGTGGTAGTGATGAACTCTTCATACTACCAAGAGGAGTCACTTAGAATATTAGGTGACACCACTACTTACCTAAAATTAGAAACCAACCCAACCAACCCCTTTAAAGAAGAAATGGTGGCCCTCTTGAACGTTGGTATTCGGGATGGAATTATAACAACACGGGAACTAGAGTTCTTAACCATAGAGCAACCTAGAATCCCAGTGTTTTATTTCATCCCGAAGATCCATAAGAATCTTGAGAGACCCCCCGGTCGACCCATAATATCTGGGATACGCTCGCTAACATCTAATCTCTCCCAGTTTTTGGATTATCTCCTCCAACCATATGTTGTTCAGGTCCCATCCTATTTGAGAGACACCTCGCATGTGATAACCCTAATACAAGACCTTACCTGGAATAGTGATTTCTGTTGGGTCACATGCGATGTAGTCTCACTATATACGGTGATTGATCACCAGATGGGACTAGACGCGATTGGAAGAGTCTTAGAGAAAGATGTGGGGGTGGATGAAAAACTGAGACAGTTCATCGTAGATGGGATCAAGTTCATTCTGACCCACAACTACTTTAGTTATGACCGCGAATTCTACCTCCAGTCATGCGGCACTGCCATGGGCACCAGGTTTGCACCTAGTTATGCGAACTTGTTCATGTCCATCTGGGAAGAGGACCATATCTGGTCCTCTAACCCATTTGGTGCAAACCTGGTGCTCTGGAAAATATACATCGATGATGTGCTGTGTGTCTGGAGGGGGTCATTGGATGAACTTGAAAAGTTTCAGGATTATCTAAACACCTAAACACATGGAATCTAAAATTTACTTTCAATCAAAATAAGTCTACCATTAACTTCCTTGACCTATCCCTTTATATAGTAGATAATATCATTCATACTAGGACATATCATAAAGAAGTTGATGCCAATACCTACCTATTGGCATCAAGCCACCATCACCCCAAGTGGCTCCAAAATATCCCCAAAGGTCAAGCATTACGAATTAAGAGAAACTGTTCGGACGATTTAGTGTATCAGCAACAGGTTAAAGATCTCAAAGAGAAATTTTTAGATCGAGAATACAGGAGTTGTGAATTAGATTTGGCCATCTCGGAGGTCAGCAAAATAGATAGAGCCACTTTAATATCAAAGAAAGACATTGTACCAGGCTGTGTGAAAGAACAAGAAAAATGTCCCTTTTTCATTACACAATACGGTGGGCTGGCTCCTGTTATATCCAAGACACTAAATAAGCATTGGAGTATTCTCCAAAGAGATCCTATTTTAAAAACCTGTCTTCCTGATAGACCTAAGATTGTCTATAGAAAAGCTAGAAATCTAAAGTCCTCCCTCTCTCCAAGTTGCCCCATTGACAGTCTTACAGATCGCCATGTTACATGGCTTAATGACCTGAAGGGATACTATATATGTCACAATTGCATTGGGTGTAAATATAGCAAAAAAACTAAATCATTTACATCTAATGTTACGGGAGCCAATTTTGATATTGAGACAGTTATCAACTGCAAAACGAATTTCTGTGTTTATCTGTTACAATGCCCATGTGGGTTACAGTATGTGGGCCGTACTGGAAGGCCCCTCAAGCGACGATTCGCTGAGCACATATATAACATAAAGAGGGGCCTGGAGACTCATAGTGTCTCAAACCATTTCCGATTAAAACACAATCAGAATCCGGAGGGCCTGATCTGTATGGGCATTGATAACCCCAATGGCAGTTGGCGTGGAGGAGACAGATTAAATTTAGTTTCCAGACGCGAAAGCTACTGGATATATATACTCAAACCTCTGTCTCCCCTAGGTCTAAACATTGATTTTGATCTGGCAGCATTTTTAAAGGATCCGTAGTGTCTGTTAATATTTGGTATATGTTGCATCATATCATTTAGATGTATTTTATTTACATGTATCTAATTTATGGCACACAGTTTTTTAGGTTGCAATGAATGACGTAAATTGATCCCAGCAGCTTTCCATAGATAGATTGCTGCTAATTGTCAACATTGCTAGTCGTTAGTATTTCTATAGGACCTCCCCTTTGTGGGATGGCATTTTAATTCGATCAGTATTTAAACCTTGCTCCCACTAAGCTCCCCCATCCCCTGAGGAAGTGACGCAGAGTCACGAAATGCGTAGTGAGGAGGAGCTTAGTGTTTTGAGCCGGTCCAGCCAGATTAGTCCATCTGACGCTGCGAGAGCGCCCTGCACCACCATACCGCTGACGTCACCGGTTTGCGAGTTGCGGATACTGACATCCAGTAGGCCTCCCATGTGCGCATCAGGCTGTTGACAAGTTGCGGATGGCATTCGTGAGTTATACCATCATCCCACATATATTGTAAGTGTGGGTGGTTTGTGTGTTTTTAAGTTTTAAATAATGTGTGTTATGTATTACACCATCTGTGTCAACCTTCCCTCCTGCATGGGCATGTCCTATCTGCATTCCCTGTGAGTGCGAATCCCCGTATGGAAGGAGGAATCACCGCGGCTGGTCACGTGGGATCCGTGTACTATCGTGGTGGAGTTAGGATACAAGTACAGATTCTCTCCCCTGTATGCACAAGCTGACATCTTGTAAGTGGGGTTTTTATGTCCATTTGTTCTGGTTAGGGACAAGAGTGGCTGCCTACTGCGCAATTGGTGTGTTTCTTTTCTGTCTCTCCAGAATCACTGTGGACATCATTAAGGGACCTACCATCTCCCTGGGACTCTGCCTGTATTCCATATACCAACCCCAGAAATCTTCATTTGAGACTGTTTCCATTGGATTACGGTATCTTGGACATTAATTCTAGCGCCGGGAACTTTTATTTTGTATTTGCATATTGTTTATCCAAGATTTTTTTTATGGTTACTGGAGGCCAATAAAAGGTTATTTGTATCTACTTTTTTGAAGAATATGGTTGTATTTACACCACTTTTTTCTGAGGCAGATAAAGTCAGATCTAAATAGTTGACATCCTCTGTGTGTGTGATGTGTGTAAACACCAAGTTGAAATTGTTCTTATTTATATATTTGATGAATTGGTTCACAGAATCCTCATCTCCTTCACACACAGAGAGAATGTCATCTATATAGCGACGCCACACTATTATGTTTGCTTTAAACGGATTATTAAGCCAAATATGGGATTCTTCCCAGGTCCCCATATATAGGTTTGCGAAACTGGGGGCAAACCGTGTGCCCATTGCAGTTCCGCAAACCTGCAGGAAGAACTGGGAAAGAAATAGAAAATAGTTGTGGGTCAACACGAATTCAATGGCTTTCACAATGAAATTTCTATTTAGATCCTTAAATTGAGAGTCTTTTCTCAGGCAATCATCAACCACCGCCAACCCCTTTTCATGAGGAATACTTGTGTACAGAGCCTGCACATCGCATGTAAGCCATCTGAATGTTTTTTTCCACTTGAAATCGGTGAAAAGGTTCAATACAGCAGATGAATCTTTTAGATATAAGGGTAATTTCCCTACAAGACTCTGCAAGAAGTAGTCCACATATTGTGAGAGGTTTGCGGTTAGTGACGATATGCCCGAGACTATGGGCCTTCCCGGTGGATTTAACAGGGATTTATGCAATTTTGGAAGATGGTAAAAAAACGGGATCTTCGATGAGTTGGTATACAAGAAGGAATATTCCTTTGATGTAATTACTGTAAGGGATAGTGCCTCATCTAGAAGCACTTTTAAAGACAAAAGAAATTGACTCGTAGGATCTGAGGCCAGTTTTTTTTAAAAGACAGGGCACAAAGGAGTCGGTGCGCCTCATGTTCATAAACAGAGTGGTCCCCTCACACTAACTAAGCCTTGAGAAAGCGTTTCCAATCGCGAAACGCGCGCATCGGCACTTGTCACGTGCACGCGCGCCGTCAGCATTCTCGTGGCAGCATTTCAAGTATCACAGCATACAGCTGCCAGACGGCTCGCGTGCTGTTCCCTTCCAAGTGGGCAGGAGTCTAAGTGGTGACTCGGGAAGCACTGGTGAGGGGTGAGCTACCTGTATTTCTATTAGACCACTGTGATATCAGCAATCATAGACTCCTAACGGTGGTAGCACATTCATGAATATGTGCATAGGCATACCAACAGCCACACCGTTTCTAGGAGTAGACTAGCTCCAGTGCAGATGTCAATTAGTGACAGGAGCTCTCTGTATATATGGAGTTTACAGCTTCTATTTAGGTAATTCATGTTAGTATATTTGCAGTTGTAAGGGACTTAACAAGCCATCATTGGGCTTATCCACTAACTGTTCAGTCAGCCAGCATTACTCTGTGTATACACTGGCGACACACTTTATTCGAGCTCGGCTAGTCCCACGAATTCGGGTATACCCGGGTGTATTGAGGTTTGTGACTGTTTTCTGCCCGAGTGCATTGAGGTATTTTCCAAGCAGGGATTGAAGCATTTTATTCCCGCTGGCTGCAATACTGCACAGTATATATATATATACTGCATTACAATTCATGAATTTATGCCATCTGGTAGACACGCGAAGCATTGCAGCCTATTAAATCCTAATCATTATTATTTAACAGATCAGCCGCCCGTCAGCCAGGCATGAACCCAGGCTGGGAAGGCAAACGCAACGGGGCTTGTCAGAGGTGAGGAGCGGCGCATTCCAGGTATCTGCCAGGTACATACTGGGTATTTGCTCGAATAAAGTGTGTCGGTGCAGTACATCTCTACATATGGGCATAAAACTCACCTTGTATATTCCTTACATTCACCTGCTCCTATCTGTGACCTAAAAGATAGGTGAACCACACTATACAGAGGTGTTGGTGGCAATAGTATTCTAAGACAGTGGAAGCGCATTCATGAATATGCGCACAGGCATACACAAACCACACTGTCTATAGGAATCTATATACCACTGTAAATTTTACTCTGTGTATTTCAGCTAGCTCCTTTACCTTGGAGCAAGTTAGATGTTGTCAGGTGATTAAGGACTTATTACCTCATACATATTGAGGTCCTACCGGATATACTGCGCCGACTAATTTATCTGCATATCACTATTGTGAACCAAAGTACATCTTCTCACGTGAATACCTTACATCTGTCTGTTCAACAGGACAGGCTATCAGCTAGCTTTCCCCTACACCAGTGTATACCTAATTACCACTATAAGGGATCACTGCATACCAGATCCCTGGGAACGTTTTGATCCAATAAACCTCATACGTTTCCCTAACTTTATCAACCCGGAGTATCTTATATACTCATCAGTAGGGTTTATATATATGTGTGTCGATTGATGTATTTTAACACCCATTATTTTAATCAGTATAGCATTAAAGATTATTTTTAATATACTAATCATTGCACAATTAGGGGATATTGAGTGCTTTCAGTGGGTTCTCTCTCTCTATGTATACCTCGTAGGATCTGAGGCCAGTTTTTTTATAAAAGACAGGTCACAAAGGAGTCGGTGCGCCTCATGTTCATAAACAGAGCGGTCTTGAAGTACAACACCTCCTCCTTTGTCAGCCTGTCTTATAATTAATTTTTGGTTATCTTGTAAAAATTTAATGCAAGACTCTCTGCTTTAGTGAGATTATGTTTATACTTCCCTAATGTTCCACTTTCAGTAATACTGTTCAAGTCATTGTGCACCATGTTGAAAAAAGTGTCAACATGGTTACCCTTAGACTGATATGGATAAAATGTTGACTGTGCCCTAAAGGAAGTATGTGTGCACCATGACTTGAACAGTATTACTGAAAGTGGAACATTAGGGAAGTATAAACATAATCTCACTAAAGCAGAGAGTCTTGCATTAAAATTTTTACAAGATAACCAAAAATTAATTATAAGACAGGCTGACAAAGGAGGAGGTGTTGTACTTCAAGACCACTCTGTTTATGAACATGAGGCGCACCGACTCCTTTGTGCCCTGTCTTTTAAAAAAAACTGGCCTCAGATCCTACGAGTCAATTTCTTTTGTCTTTAAAAGTGCTTCTAGATGAGGCACTATCCCTTACAGTAATTACATCAAAGGAATATTCCTTCTTGTATACCAACTCACCGAAGATCCCGTTTTTTTTACCATCTTCCAAAATTGCATAAATCCCTGTTAAATCCACCGGGAAGGCCCATAGTCTCGGGCATATCGTCACTAACCGCAAACCTCTCACAATATGTGGACTACTTCTTGCAGAGTCTTGTAGGGAAATTACCCTTATATCTAAAAGATTCATCTGCTGTATTGAACCTTTTTACCGATTTCAAGTGGAAAAAAACATACAGATGGCTTACATGCAATGTGCAGGCTCTGTACACAAGTATTCCTCATGAAAAGGGGTTGGCGATGGTTGATGATTGCCTGAGAAAAGACTCTCAATTTAAGGATCTAAATAGAAATTTCATTGTGAAAGCCATTGAATTCGTGTTGACCCACAACTATTTTCTATTTCTTTCCCAGTTCTTCCTGCAGGTTTGCGGAACTGCAATGGGCACACGGTTTGCCCCCAGTTTCGCAAACCTATATATGGGGACCTGGGAAGAATCCCATATTTGGCTTAATAATCCGTTTAAAGCAAACATAATAGTGTGGCGTCGCTATATAGATGACATTCTCTCTGTGTGTGAAGGAGATGAGGATTCTGTGAACCAATTCATCAAATATATAAATAAGAACAATTTCAACTTGGTGTTTACACACATCACACACACAGAGGATGTCAACTATTTAGATCTGACTTTATCTGCCTCAGAAGAAAGTGGTGTAAATACAACCACATTCTTCAAAAAAGTAGATACAAATAACCTTTTATTGGCCTCCAGTAACCATAAAAAATCTTGGATAAACAATATACCTGGAGGTCAATTTATGAGAGTAAAAGGAACTGCACTAGTGAAACAGATTTTGAGGAACAGGCACAATTCTTGTTTCTAAGATTTCTGGACCAGGGATATAACTATCAAAGACTTATGATAGAACTAGAGAAAGTCAGAAATATAGACCGTAAAAATATGCTAATATCTAGAAAGAAAAAGACAAATGAGACGAATAGGACAGAAGTTGCATTTATTACTAATTTTAACTCTATGCACATACAGATAGAGGGAGTTATTAAAAAGCATTGGGGTATTCTGTCTACTGATCCGATTCTGAATGGTCACCTTACCCCTTTTCCCCAATTTATATATAGAAAGGCACGTAGTTTAAAAGATGCCTTAGCTCCAAGTGACATTGGGAAGGATATGAATCACAATTCAGGTATAACTTGGCTTGGGCCAAAACCACTGGGAAATTTTCTGTGTGGAAAATGTTCAATATGCAGATTCCTTCACTCTGAAAGGAAAACATTTAAATCACGTAATAATTCAAAAATATATGACATTATTGACTTTATAAATTGCAACACAACTCATGTAGTGTACTATTGGAATGTTCGTGCGGTCTGCAATATGTAGGCCACACAAAACGCTGTCTAAAACTTCGCATTCAAGAACACGTGAGAAATATAAAAAATGCCCTACAAACTCATAGTGTAAGTCGCCATTTCTCTGTTTATCATAATAAAGATCCCTCATCCTTGACATTTAAAGGGATTAAATATGTCCCACGGAATAGACGGGGAGGGGACAGGTTAAAGGATGTCTCCATTCAGGAGACATTCTGGATACAAAAACTTGATACCCTGAGTATAAATGGTCTGAATGAAAATATAGAGATATGGTGTCTCTATTAAGTGGGATTTGTGCCTCTCCAACATATTTCCTGTTTTTTGCCTTCATAAATCTATGGGGATACATTGGTGAATTTAATATGCTTTACCCGATGTTGTCTCTAATCATTTGGTTTGTTATTAAATATAATGCGCTAATTTTTTGTTTGTTCTATTGCAGAGCCCCACTCGAACTTACAATTTTTATTGATATGTGTTGATATTTTTATGAATAAAGGTTCATTATTTAGGTTATAATTGTTTTTTAGAATATTTACTACCCATGATGGGTTAATTCTGTTAACACCTAGGTTAAATTAAGACCGAAAGGTCTTGATTATTCATACATATGTGTGATTTTGTCACACTCAGATGCAATTGGTGTGATGTATAACCGAATTGGCCTATCATATGTAGTTGTGTGGTATATATACCTTTGAGTTCCAACAATTTTTTATCCTTGAGGAAGTAGCTCTGGCTACGAAACGCGTAGGATATACTTTATGACTAGCCCCTACAGTCATTTTATCTCATTATACCTCTGCCGAGGTTAAGAGAGACTTGTGGACATTTCGAGTGACGTCATCACTACACTTTACGGCAGTGACTGCTTTACGGCAAGTCGCAAACCACACAGAACTGCAGAGACGCGAGTCTGACGGTGGCTCCAGCGGTCACAGCACCCGGAGGGCTTCTTTGGACTCACAGAGGTAGACGGAGGGTCTCCTGAGTACAGTGTGTGACAGCCTAAAGACGGCGTATGACCAGCTTCTTCAATTCCTAGCGATCCGGTGGACGTTGCGGTTCCTGTATTCCTGGTGGTGCCGGGTAACTTATGACCTAAGTGCACGATATGCCTATTTTTATTTGAATTGATGTACGCAGATATCTAACCTTTTTTATATACTAATAACATTGGAACTTACTTCACCATATGCGTCTGCGCTTGTGATTTTTGTGTTTCATGCCTGCTTTCCAGTATACGAGGAGTTAACCTAGCTGCTTAACCAGTCCACAGGTGATACTAATTAGTAAGCTCACCTGCCTATAAAAAGAGGAAGAGGAAATCCCTCTGGGGCAGCAGTCTCTCTCAGACACTGGGAGAGGACAGAGGAGAGCTGACAGACAGATCCAGGCTCCACAGACTTGTGCTGTCCCAATGGAATAAAGCTCCCAGGTAAGGAGCCAAGTGGTATTACCAAATATTGTTGGTCTTGTCTAGCTTAGCTAACCAGCCGGGTAGATAGGCTTAACCTAGTTTAGTTCGCTTCCCTAACGGTTATAGGCTTTTGTTTATGTTTTGTTTTACTTAAAGGGACAGCAGCATATTATTTCACCAGAAGAATTGTGTTGTCTCCTCACTAACCACGGTCATCTTGCCACAAGTGGTGTCAGACGTGGGATGCCGAACACCCTGTAAAAGGGATGGAGCTACACATTGCGACTGGTGGATCCTGTGTGGACTGTTACTGTCAGTATGGAGGATGTTGTGAAGGCCCTACTACACAGCACCACTGTTCAGCAGGAAACTAACAGACAGGGATTTGAAAGTGCTGCGGCACAACGTGAGACAAACCAGATACTTGCGGCCCAGCTTGGCATTTTCACAGAAATACAGAGGGAGCTGGTTCAATGCCTAGCCCAGATTACTATGGACTCAAATAGTGCAGCCAAGCTGCAGCCCATACAGGCGAACCTATACCTGCAGAAAATGACGCCGCAAGATGACGTAGAGGGTTACCTCCGGTCCTTTGAGCGAATCGCTTCCCGGGAAAGTTGGACCCGCTCCAAATGGCTGGGACTATTGCACCCTTTCTACTAGGGGATGTCCAAAAAGCATATTGTGACCTCGACGTAGAAGCCACAGCAGATTATGACCGTCTAAAAAACGAAATCCTTGCAAGGATTGGAGTGACTCCCACAGTTTGTGCACAAAGGTTCCATACATGGAGATACCAGGAATAGAAGTCACCCAGATCCCAGTTATGGTATTTGATCTATCTGACGACCAAGTGGCTATAACCAATATAGCATATAGCCCAACCTGGATCCTTGAGATGGTGGTGTTGGACCGCTTAATTTGAGCATTACCCCAGGACCTCAGATATTGGGTGGGACAAGGATATCCCCTCACTTATGATGCCATGGTCTGCGCAGTGGAACATTTTCTAACCACCCGTGAACTGTCACGCTCCACTGCCTCTCGCACTAACCAAAACCCGTGGCCCAACACAAACAGTAGAAGCCAGCGCTGGAACAAAGACCCGTGACCGGCCTCACGGTTTGAGGGAGGGGAAGAAAACCTGGATAAGGTCAAACTCTAAATCTCTGAAAGGGTTTCAATACCAAACTGGGAAAGTTGTTTGTTTTGAGTGTGGGGAGGCGGGACATATTAAGGCTCACTGCCCTAAGTTCAGGAAAATAGAGAGCGTGGATAGAGCACAGCCAGGGATATCCTGTATATTGCATGCAGGAAAAGAAGAAACAGCCAGGCCACTCCAGAGGTAACAAAAAGTAATACTTAATTTATTGCATGCTGAACATACAGAAAAAATGGACTAGGTAAACGCACCTACGCGTTTCGTACTCAATGTACTTTCTCAAGGTGACAACAGTGTAATAAAGCTGCTTCTTTATACTCACCCAAACTACCTCTAAGCCAATAGGATGCCGCGTCATTAACCCACGTCGCGCAGGGTCACGGCGACATGAGAAGCAGTCACCTGCATCTGCGCAGAATCGCGGAAAAAGGGTGCGCACAGCCATAGGCTGGGCAGTTCGGGCAAAGTACAGGACCTAACTTACACTAGACGCTACAGCCCACGGAATGACATCATCAGCGCGCATCACGGAGCGTGGTCGCGCTGACATCACGTCGTATCCAGTAGCCTGGCGGAACATGTGACAACTTTTTTTACAAATCAAAACTTTATTGAAACTGGACATTACTGTTTAAAATAGAAAAATCTAAATTTAAAAAACACGAATAACTTGTTGCAATAATAGCAGCAACCCTACCTAGCAGTATACTGTGTCAGTAGAAAAGAAATGGTAATAAAGATAAATAATAAATAACGAATAAATAAAAAAAGGATAATCATAACATTAAATAAATAGTTATGGTACTAAGAACATCACATTGTAACATTAAATAATCATACCATTTGTCCTACCATATAATTAAGAAGTATATACTTCTAAAGATTTTTGATTATACATATGAACACAGTATCCATACATAGGGAAAAATTAAAACACCTTGTTTATCAAAGAGGACAAAAATAGTGTTTATCAAACAATTTGAGAATATTAGCAATTATGTAACTGAATAAAAAATATATATATTGAAAAAATGTACATAATCTCTGTATGACATTAAGCTTGAGTAATAACACTATATAGAGAAGAGGAATACATTGATAAAGAATTTGTTGTTATACATAAAGATCGCCTGTTAACAGAATAAATCATGAACATTGATTGGGATGCACTATAAATATGTGTATAATATCTAAAGTAACATACAAATATAATTACAATAAGATTAATGATCTAAGTGTTCATAATTATGAACAATTGTGTGAATCATAATTGTTATAAAACAATTATAAAACAATTTATAAAAAGAAAATGGAAAACATTATTAGAAAAATTATTATAAAAAATCATAAAAAGTGACTTAAATCCCAATCAAATTTCATGCCCAGGGGTGTTCTTGTTCTCAGGGTAAAAATCCAAAAAGACTCTCGTCTATCTAACTGTTTAATCCTGTCCCCTCCTCTTATGGGCACGGGAACATGTTCTATGCCCTGAAAGGTGAATGTGTTGCTGTTACCATAAGGACAACTAGAAAAGTGATTTGAGACGGGGTGATTTTGATCCCCGTTATTAATAAGCCGTAAGTGCTCAAGAATTGTGACTTTTAAGCACCTACCTGTAGTTGTCCTTCCGACATACTGTCGACCACATCCACATTTCAATAAGTAAATGACATAGGTGGAGTTACAATTTATAAAGGACTTAATAGTGTAACTTTTCCTTGTATTGAAAGAACAAAAAGTTTTATTTTTATTCATTTTAGAGCAAGCTTTACAATGGGAACATGGATACGTTCCATGAGGTAGAGATGAGATATCTCCTTTTGTAGATTCAAAGAGACATGGTGATAGAAAATTTGACAAGGTTTTAGCTCGTTTGATTTTTGATTTTGAATGACTGTTCGTTTAAATGACTGTTCGTTTAAATTGATATCATTAATTATTAAAGCAAAGTCCAAAGAGAAACGGGATTTAGAAAAAGACATTAAGAACTCACAAACACATTTGGCAAAATTCTCCAAAATGGAGGGGTTTAAAGCCCTTGATACCAATTTGGCCAAATCTATTAAAGATCTTAAAAAAGATATAATGTTTAGAAAACAACAAAAATTTGACCGGGACAAGCTCGATTATGAGCGCAACCAGGTGTATACATGGGAGAGGGTTACACCTAATAGAAGATCTAGCCGCAATACACTTCCCACTCACTCTACACCAGAGGACAAAACTACTAATTCATGGAATAAAAAATCCATTTTGAAATCTAAGGGAGATTTAGATATATCCGATACACAAAATTTGGGACATACCGTGTCTTTTTTTACCACACATGAAGATGGCAATTCTCAATCCGAGACGGAAGCCCCTAAAGAACAACGCCCTTTCTGGGAGAAAAAACAAAGGGATAGGGCCACGGAATATAAAACCCGCCCCAATAATTTTTCTGAGCCCTCTGGACTACCATCTGGGTCAAAAAACTCAAAAGAACAAGTCGGAGAATGAAAATCAAAAAATCAATACAAAGGAGCACCGACCAAAAGGAAGCAGAACTTTTAGAAGAAAATGGTGCAGTGATCAATATTTCAAATGTGATACTCACTGATGCTGAATTATCGTTATTGAACAAGGGTATGTGCTTTGTGCCAGATACGAATTTTGATTTATTCCAAACTATGATTGACCTCAACAAATTCATTAGGAAGTGTACATTAGAAAAGTTCTTCAGTGACAAACTAACAATTTTGATGATGAACAACTTTTGAATACTGTATCTGAGTTATCTGTTACTAATTATGATGTATCCTCTATAGATGTTATGCCAGTGGAAACGGAGGTAGATCAATCACATATATTCTCCTTTAGGGAACAGTGTTTAATTCAAGATCTAGAAGAATTAGATACTGGTCTGGATTCTGTTTATGATCCAAATAATTTTTTGGGGAGACGTAATACTGGTCTCAAAAAGCAGTCAGTTTTTTACCCTACCTTCATTAAGGGCAAATTTCTCTCCACTTTTGAAAATTTGGTGGAGAGGGACTTGAGATTGCTACAAAAAGGTTTTATGTTTGATTCTCCATGCCGTAATATCAAACGTAGCAATCTCAACCATGATGAAATCAAAGCCTTAGAAGATCTTAAGAACAATAATTTGTTAGTAATTAAGAATGCGGACAAGGGCAGAGCGGTGGTGGTGCAGCATAGGGATGACTATCTTAAAGAGGCATTACGCCAGCTGGGAGATGTTTCTTCCTATGCTGTACTACCATCTGATCCTACCCAAAAATACCTAAGGGAGTTAAAATATCTTTTAGATCTAGGCTCTATGTTAGGAGTATTAAATGACAATGTTTTAGATTTTCTGTACAAACCTTTACCCACCACTGCCGTGTTCCACCATCTCCCGAAGATTCATAAAATATTGGTCTCCCCTCCTGGGAGGCCAATTGTTTCTAGTATTGATTCTTTGGGAGATGGTGTTTCACGGTATGTGGATTATTTTCTCCAACCATTGGTGCAAAACTACTGTCCTATATTAGAGATAGTAGTGATTTAATCAATACTTTTGATGGCTTCAGATGGAAACGCAATTTGATGTGGGTGACATTGGATGTCACATCCCTATACACTGTCATTTCCCATGAACATGGATTGACAGCTGCTGGGTACTTTCTCAATCGGTCTGATTTATCACCTGCACAAGTCACTTTCATTTTAGATTCTATTCACTTTCTTCTCACCCACAATTTTTTTCTTTTCAATGGGGTTCATTATCTCCAAACGCGTGGAACAGCTATGGGCACCAGTTTTGCCCCCTCATACGCCAACCTCTTTATGGGGTGGTGGGAGCTGTTTCACGTGTTTGGAGAAATGAACAAATATAGGGAGCACATTTTGTTTTACAAGCGTTATATTGATGACTTGTTATTGATTTGGGAGGGTGACGTCAAGACTACACGAATTTATTTTGTCACTTAACACTAATAATTTTAATCTTCAGTTCACTCACTCATATAATGCACAACATATTAATTATTTAGATTTATGTTTATACATCGATACTACTTTGAGTATTCAGACCACTCTTCATCGAAAACCAAATTCGCGCAATACCTTTTTGAGGCCCAGCAGCTGTCACCCTCCCGCCATGTTCAGAGGGATACCTAAAAGTCAGTTCATTAGGGCACGTCATAATTGCTCGAGTGAACATGACTTTTTACTTCAAGCAGAAGATTTGTATACACGTTTTTTACAGCGGGGCTATAATAAGAGGGACTTGGACATATCTCTCCTTGAAGTATCCACTATGGATAGGAAAACATTATTGAAACGTAAAAATAAAAGCCAACGAGAGTCAATACCAGTCCCTCCTTTATTACCCCATTTAGTAAACAAGCTGGAGCAATTAAGAATATTCTGAGAAAACATTGGGAAGTATTGTCACTGGATCCGATTTTAAAACCTTATATCTCATCAGGTCACAATGTTGTTTTCAAACGAGCTAAAACCTTGTCAAATTTTCTATCACCAAGTCTCTTTGAATCTACAAAAGGAGATAGATCATCTCTACCTCATGGAACGTATCCATGTTCCCATTGTAAAGCTTGCTCTAAAATGAATAAAAATAAAACTTTTTGTTCTTTCAATACAAGGAAAAGTTACACTATTAAGTCCTTTATAAATTGTAACTCCACCTATGTCATTTACTTATTGAAATGTGGATGTGGTCGACAGTATGTCGGAAGGACAACTAGGTGCTTAAAAGTCACAATTCTTGAGCACTTACGGCTTATTAATAATGGGGATCAAAATCAACCCGTCTCAAATCACTTTTCTAGTTGTCCTTATGGTAACAGCAACACATTCACCTTTCAGGGCATAGAACATGTTCCCGTGCCCATAAGAGGAGGGGACAGGATTAAACAGTTAGATAGACGAGAGTCTTTTTGGATTTTTACCCTGAGAACAAGAACACCCCTGGGCATGAAATTTGATTGGGATTTAAGTCACTTTTTATGATTTTTTATAATAATTTTTCTAATAATGTTTTCCATTTTCTTTTTATAAATTGTTTTATAATTGTTTTATAACAATTATGATTCACACAATTGTTCATAATTATGAACGCTTAGATCATTAATCTTATTGTAATTATATTTGTATGTTACTTTAGATATTATACACATATTTATAGTGCATCCCAATCAATGTTCATGATTTATGCTGTTAACAGGCGATCTTTATGTATAACAACAAATTCTTTATCAATGTATTCCTCTTATCTATATAGTGTTATTACTCAAGCTTAATGTCATACAGAGATTATGTACATTTTTCAATATATATTTTTTATTCAGTTATATAAAAAAAGTTGTCACATGTTCCGCCAGGCTACTGGATACGACGTGACGTCAGCGCGACCACGCTCCGTGATGCGCGCTGATGACGTCATTCTGTGGGCTGTAGCGTCTAGTGTAAGTTAGGTCCTGCACTTTGCCCGAACTGCCCATCCTATGGCTGTGCCCGCCCTTTCTCCGCGATTCTGCGCAGATGCAGGTGACTGCTTCTCATGTCGCCGTGACCCTGCGCGACGCGGGTTAATGACGCGGCATCCTATTGGCTTAGAGGTAGTTTGGGTGAGTATAAAGAAGCAGCTTTATTACACTGTTGTCACCTTGATAAAGTACATTGAGTACGAAACGTGTAGGTGCATTTACCTAGTCCATTTTTTCTGTATGTTCAGCATGCAATAAATTAAGTATTACTTTTTGTTACCTCTGGTGTGGCCTGGCTGTTTCTTCTTTTCCTGCACGCAATATACAGGATATCCCTGGCTGTGCTCTATCTACGCTCTCTATTTTCCTGGACCTACAACGGATGGATTGCATGCCGCCAACGACAAGAGTGCCCCTTGGGTAGCACAGGTAAAGTGCCACAGTGCCTTATTTTATTCCTGTCTACCACGGACATTGTCCATTTATAAGTATTGTGCTGGTTGGGTGCTATTATGTGTTATAGTTGTGTGTGTCAAGCCGACTGCACTAGTACACTTATTCCCACCAGTTCCTAATCAATATTATTAGGGGCACTCCATCGTGTTTTGGATTAACCCATTGTGGATTTATACATTTGGATATTCAACTTACAGGACTGGTCACAATTTTAGAGCATCACATCTACCTTGTTCCTTGTCACTGCCCTAAGTTGCCTGAACCAATGGAGTGTGCGTATGGCTCTGTGAGGTCAGAGTTCTGCAGAGTGGTATGGTTGACCCGCGGGAATAAAAACACTCACAACTTCCTCACCACGGTGATTTTAAATGGTAAACCAATCGCCGCCCTGGTAGACTCAGGGAGTGATATTAACTTGGTATCAGAGAAGTTGGTTAAGCCTCTCCAGTTACGCCAGAGTGAAAAGCTGCGGGTATTATATGTGCATGGGTGCACGCTTCCGTACACCATGACTCCGATAAAAATAAAAGTCGAGGGGCAAGTCATCCAAACTACGGCAGCAATAGTACCAAAGTTACCCCATTCCCTAGTGTTAGGTTGTAATTTTCCTGGTTTTGACACCCTGATCAGAGGACAACTCACCTTAAACAATCCTACTCCGGAATTAGTCTTGAGAACATAGGAAGGACAAAAAAAGAGGTCTGCCCCCACCCCAGTTAGCACTGGTTACTACGCCTAGCAGAGGGAGAACAGAGGATGATGGGTTATCAGAGACAGGGCTGGTTGACACTCAGGAGTCAGAGTTACCCGTAGATGTAACAGGCCAAACTCCAGAAGAGGAAGGTTTTGGAAGTCTAGAACTTTTCCCAAGTAATTTTCGTAGGGAACAGGCTAATGATCCCCAGTTGAAAAATGGGTCTAGCCAAGCAGTACAGGTTAATGGGGTCCAGGTAGAAGGAAAAACCAAGGACTCCTATCCCTATTTTTGTGTTAAAAATGATTTGTTGTGAGCCAAGAAGAGGGACAAGAAATAGAAAAAAAAATTGTACCCAGTTCACTAGTAAGGAAGGTCCTAGAGCTAGCACACTCTCACTTACTGGGGGGGTCATCTTGGAGTGGAGAAAACATAGAAAATAATCCTAAAAAGATTTTACTGGCCAGGGATATATAATGCAGTAAATACGGTTCTGTGCCTCCTGCCCGAGTGTCAGTTGACAGCCCTCCGACCAAGCTTGAGGGCCCTGTTAATTCCTATGCCTATTATTGAGATTCCATTTAAGAGGATTGCTTAGGAGGATCCCTTGGAGAAATCAGCCAAGTGTCATCAATACATCCTAGTAATGCTAGGATATGCCACTCGCTATCAAGGGGCGCTGCCTTTATGTAATACTTCCTCCAAAGCCATAGCTAAGGAATTGTTACAAGTATTCTCCCGACTCGAGTGTCACGCTGCGCCCACCACAAACAGGACTAGACCGCGGGGCTGAGGTGGGGATGTATATAACCGCCGCCCTACAACCACGGAGCCAGGTCCGGAATGCGTAGTCGGAATCGTGGAGCTGGGTCGGGGTAGGAGAGTTCGGGGAAGCCGTGGTACTTGCCATGATCCGGGGTTGGAGAGAGAAGAATTGTCGTTATCCGAAGCCGTGATCGAGGAGAGGAGAGAGCGGGGGTCCAATAACAAGCCGAAGTCCAGGGGTAGAGAAGAGACAGGTCCAGGTACAAGCAGGGGGTCACAACACGAGTCAGGCAAGGCACAGGAACAGACAAGATCCAAGAAGCAGCAAGCACAGCACAACAGTGTTTATGTTCAGCAAAGTGAAAGTGAAACAGGAAGGCATTTAAAGGGGAAAGCACCAACCAGAAACTAGCAGATGATGACCTCACACATAAGCCATGAGCCGATAGGGTAGTGCAGGATTGGCTGCTGGTGTAACACAGCTGATGCTGCTAGTGTTCGTTGGCGTGCGGCGTGGGCGCGTACGACGAGTGCGACGCAGAGTGGGTGCTGTGGTGATACTGCGGGAGTGCGCCTCCGCGGATGAAGCATTGCGCAGCTGCGCACAGATAGCGGTCTGTGAATGCCAGAGGTACAGCCGCGTGACGCGTGCTGGGGGCGGAGCCTGTCAGCGATCCTGACATTACCCCCCCCCCCCTTCAGGGCAGACCTCCGGATGACCCAGGGCAGGCTTCAAAGGGTATCTGTGATGAAAAGCCCTGACCAATCTGGAAGCATGTACCTGTTCCCAAGGAATCCATTCACGTTCCTCTGGACCAAAACCCCTCCAATAAACGAGGTATTGCAGTTTCCCCCTTGATACTCTGGAGTCGAGGATTGTCTGCACCTCAAACTCCTGTTGACCCTCCACAAGAACAGGCTGAGGTGGCAAGTCTCTAATGGATGATTGGGGATCCTGGATAAAGGGTTTCAAAAGAGAAATGTGAAAAGTGGAAGGAATCTTCATGGTTGCCGGCAATTTAAGCCGGTAGGTGACAGGATTGACCCTCTCCGTAATGACGAATGGGCCAATGAATCTGGGTGCCAATTTGGGGGAAGAGACCTTGAGACGAATATTCTTCGTTGAAAGCCAGACCTTTTGTCCAGGAGTAAAAGATGGAACCTCCCGACGGTGACGATCGGCTTGTTTCTTCTGCATATTGATGGCTTGTCTCAGGTTCCCCTGAATCTTCTCTCAAGAGTCCTGGAGGCACTGGATTCTGTCCTCGGTGGCGGGAACTCCCGAACTGGAGACTGTGGAAGGAAAGGCCGAGGGATGAAATCCATAATTCGTTAAAAAGGGGGACTGTTGAGTGGACTCATTTCTAAGATTATAATGTGAAAATTGTGCTCATGGGAGGAGATCAGACCAATTGTCCTGTGAATCCGAGACAAAACAGCGAATGAACTGTTCTAAAGACTGATTGGTCCTTTCCGTTTGTCCATTCGTTTGTGGGTGGTACCCAGAGGAGAAATTAAGTGAAATGCCCAGACGTTGGCAGAAGGCTCTCCAGAATCTGGAGATAAATTGCGAGCCTCGGTCCGGGACTATGACTTGTGGAGTACCGTGGAGTCTGAAAATCTCCTTGACGAAGACTTCTGAGAGTTTAGGCGCGCTGGGCAAACATTTAAGTGGGATGAAATGCGCCTGTTTAGAAAAGCGATCCACGACCACCAGTATGGTGTTCATCCCTTTAGAGCTGGGTAACTCCACGATAAAATCCATGGAGAGATGTGTCCATGGACGATCTGGAATTGGTAGTGGTTGAAGAAGGCCTGCCGGCCTATTGCGAGGCGTTTTATTCTGACCGCATATGAGACATGAAGCCACAAATTTTTCAATGTCTTTGTGCATGCCTGGCCACCAGAAGGTGCGCTCCAACAAGTCGATTGTTCTCCTGGTGCCAGGATGACCAGCGGTCCTGGAAGCATGACCCCATTCCATGACTTTCCTATGGAAGTTCGTGGAAGTGAACAGACGTCCTTCTGCAACCTTGAGGCCTACAGGGATGTTACGTTGAGCCCTGGTAATGTGTGGTAAGGCGTCAAAGGTGTTGGCAGACAAAATACATGCGTGAGGAAGTATAGTCTGTTGATGATCCTCTGCTCTGTCCTCGACCAGGAATTGTCTGGATAGTGCATCGGCTTTTACGTTTTTGGAACCTGGAATATATGATATAAGAAAGTTAAAACGGGTGAAAAATAGGGACCACCATGCCTGTCGTGACCCCAAGCAACACGCACCTTCAATGTAGAGTAGATTCTTGTGGTCAGTCAGGATAGTGACCGGTGTCTCAGTACCCTCGAGAAGGTGTCGCCATTCTTCTAAGGCCATCTTTATTGCGAGGAGTTCGCGGTTTCCTACATCGTAGTTTCTCTCCGCAGAAGAAATTTTTTTGGAAAATAACCCACATGGATGCAGGCGGGCCTGCGGGTTTTTCCTCTGAGACAGTATTGCCCCAACTCCTACGTCGGAGGCGTCCACTTCCAGCGTGAAAGGTAACTCTGGATCTGGGTGTACCAAGAGGGGAGTAGAAGAAAAGACTTTCTTTAATTTTTCAAACGCTCTGGTGGCTTCGGGAGACCAGTGTGTTGGATCCGCCCCTTTTTGGGTTAAAGCCGTAATAGGTGCCACTAGAGAGGAGAAGTTTTGAATAAACCGCCGATAGTAATTTGCGAACCCAAGAAATCTTTGCACGGCTTTAAGAGATAATGGACACGGCCAGTCCGTAACTGCTTTGACCTTGTCGGGATCCATGGCGAGTCCAGTGCCCGAAATAATGTAACCAAGGAAGGAGGTTGAAGACTGATGAAAGTGGCATTTCTCCAGTTTGGCAAAGAGCTTATTCTCCCGTAGCCTTTGAAGAACTTGTTTAATATGTACTGGATGTTCCTGAATGTTTTTGGAGTAGATCAAAATGTCATCCAGGTACACGATTACATGTTGGTCTAACAGGTCCCTGAAGATTTCATTAACAAAGTCTTGAAATATGGCTGGCGCATTGCAGAGACCAAACAGCCTCACTAGGTACTCGTAGTGCCCATCGCGAGTATTGAAGGCCGTCTTCCACTCATCCCCCTGATGAATCCTTACCAAGTTGTAGGCCCCTCGTAGATCCAACTTCGTAAAGATGTTGGCGCCTATCGAACAGTTCAGAGATTAACGGGAGAGGATAACGATTCTTTACGGTAATCTTGTTGAGGTCACGATAGTCTATACAAGGACGGAGCGAGCCATCCTTCTTTTTTACAAAAAAGAAGCCTGCGCCAGCAGGTGAGGAAGATTTTCGAATAAAACCCCTCTGAAGATTCTCCTGAATGTAGTCTTTCATAGCTTTAGTCTCAGGCAGAGACAGTGGATAGGAGCAACCTATAGGCGGAATGGCACTGGGCAACAAATCGATGGGGCAGTCATACGGGCCATGCGGTGGAAGTTCCTCTGCTTGCTGTTTGTTGAACACATCCCGGAAGTCTTCGTATTCTACTGGAAGTTGTACTCTGTCTGGATCAGGTACAGAAACTCCCGCCAAAGCCTTGGAAGGGGGTAAGCAATGCTTTTGACATTGAGGGCTCTAGAGGATAGGCAAAGACTCCGTCCAGTCGATTAGGGGGTTGTGTGTCTGCAGCCACGGAAGCCCCAGTATGACGTCTGCTGAGGGGGTATGGATGGCGTCCAATTGTATAGTCTCGGAGTGAAACTCCCCGGTCAATATCTGTATGGGTACCGTCTGAAGGGAGATGAACGCGGGTTGCAGCGGACGGCCATCTATCGCTTCGAGACCCACGGGATGATCCTTAGGTACCAAGGGTATTCGGTGTCTCTCCGCAAATCCTTGGTCAATAAAGTTTCCCCCCGACCGGAGTCCAGAAAGCCATGTGTCGTGACTCGGAAGGTCTCTCCGGATATGTTGATGGGGAGGTTGATCCTAGTGCAAGGTTGCAAGGGCGGTAAGGATGCGGTGCCCAGCGTGATCCTCCCGACTCTTACTGGGCTGTGGAGTTTTCCCGATCTCAGCGGGCAGGTAGCCAGTAGGTGCCCATTGTTCCCGCAGTATAGGCATAGGCCTGCGCGTCGTCTGCGCTGCCTCTCACCAAACGAAAGCCTGGTCCCTCCTAGTTGCCTAGGTTCATCTATCGTTGGTGCTGCAGGAGGCACGGAGCCTGCTGGATGACAGGTAGAAGGTTGTATACCTTGTTGTCGTCTGCCCTTCTCCATTCTTCTCTCCTGAAGACGCATATCCATGCGGATGCAAAGAGCCACCACGTCTTCAAGTCTTCCGGACGGTCCTGGGATGCCAACTTGTCTTTGAGATGCTCGGACAACCCCTGCCAGAATGCTGCCGAAAGGGCCTCATCATTCCAGCCAGTCTCAGAGGCCACAGTCCGGAACTCCAGCGCATAGCGGGCCGCGGTACGGTCCCCGTGAGAAATGTTGAGAAGGGTAGAAGCGGCATTTACCTTGCGACCAGGTGTGTCGAAGACCCTCTGGAACTCAGCGGTGAAGAGATTGATATCGGAGGTCAGGTCAGGTCTGGTCGTAGCACCCAGATCGGAGAGGCCCAGGCCAGGGCATCGTCTGTCAGAAGGGAAATGATGAATGCCACTTTTGAGCATTGGGAGAAAAAATGAGAAGGAAGCAGTTCGAATTATATTGAACATTGGTTCAGGAATCCCCGACAACCCAAAGGATCACCAGCATAGCGGTTAGGGGTAGGTAATCGTGGTTCAAAAGTCGGGACCACTGGAGTGGAAATAGGTATAGATGCTGCAGAGTTAATAGTAGAGGCAGAAAGAACCCTGACCCTGTCAGATAGGGCAGCTAGGTCTTGCTTAAGGTGATCTAGCAGTTTGTCCCTTTGAGCACAGGATCCAATGATCTCCTGAAACCATCCGTCATATTTGTCCAATCGATGACTCACCTCAGCGGGGTCCATGTTTGTGTGGCTGAACATAATGTCACGCTGCGCCCACCACAAACAGGACTAGACCGCGGGCCTGAGGTGGGGATGTATATAACCGCCGCCCTACAACCACGGAACCAGGTCCGGAATGCGTAGTCGGAGTCGTGGAGCTGGGTCGGGGTAGGAGAGTTCGGAGAAGCCGTGGAACTTGCCGTGATCCGGGGTTGGAGAGAGTAGAATTGTCGTTGTCAAAGGCCATGATCGAGTAGAGGAGAGAGCGGGGGTCCAATAACAAGCCAAAGTCCAGGGGTAGAGAAGAGACAGGTCCAGGTACAAGCAGGGGTCACAACACGAGTCAGGCAAGGCACAGGAACAGACAAGATCCAAGTAGTACCAAGCACAGCACAACAGTGTTTATGTTCAGCAAAGTGAAAGTGAAACAGGAAGGCATTTAAAGGGGAAAGCACCACTCAGGAACTAGCAGATGATGACCTCACACATAAGCCACGAGCCGATAGGGTAGTGCAGGATTGGCTGCTGGTGTAACACAGCTGATGCTGCTAGTGTTCATTGGCGTGCGGCGTGCGCGCGTATGAGGAGTGCGACGCAGAGTGGGTGCCGTGGTGATACTGCGGGAGCGCGCCTCCGTGGATGAAGCATTGCGCAGCTGCGTGCGGACAGATAGCGGTCTGTGAATGCCAGAGGTACAGCTGCGTGACTGTCAGGAATCGGCATTCTCCTCGCTTCCCACATGGAGCACTCCCTCTCTGCAGGGAGCCCCTGGACACACAAAACAATCCTGCCTTACCGGCCTCCACGGCTCCTCGCCCTTGCTGACGTCGCGGGATCACTCCCCTCGGCGATTCCTCTACTCAGCGCCGGGCGTGCCCACGCCCTCCTGCATGCACACCTACACGCACGCCAGCTCCAGACGTTATGTGCATGCATTCCCAGCTTACAGAGCACACGCCTAACAGAGCACTTTTAACCACTGCTCCTGCAGTGAGGCGTCGCCCCCAAGCATCACACAGTTCCATGCAAATCAAGGATTACACTCAGCTGGGCTGTAACACCTCCCTCCTATCAGGGAAGACTCCTTACAGTCCTCCAGGCCTGCCCCCTTTTCCCATTGGCCTGCCCAGCTTTATTATGCCTGTGCTTCCCATCACTCGTCGCTCGACATAGTTCTGTATGGAAGCATTTGACAACTCTCTCAGTGACTCCTCAGGTATAGACGCGGATTGGACGACTACCCCCTCTGGCTCTCGACTTCGGCTCTACTTGGACTTCGTAACTTCTGGCATCCCTGTAACACGGCTTATACCTTCGATCATCCGCAACTTTCCTATCCCTGATCCTAGCAACGGCAATAACTCCTCCTCCAGTACTACCGGTACCGGCAAGTATTGTCTTCATTACTATACCTGGCCTGGCAACACTAACACCACACTCCGGACACGCTCCCTTTGCTGCGGGTGTGTGTATCCCTACGTCCCACCTCAGCACAGGGGACGGGTCTGGTCTGTGGGCAGCACCGGCGTAACATTATATCGAGCCCACAAGACGCAGACCAGACCGAACTTCAACAGTTTCTCTCTAATCTGCTTCAGCATAACCAGGCCATGGCGGATCAAATTGTGACACTTACACGCCAGGTCACAGTACTCTCAGACAGGGTACCGACCGCGACCCCGCCAGATGTAAGCCCCCACTCCGCAAGCGCAGTTAGCAGCTCAGATGTAAGGATTCCTCCCCCCAAGCCTTATGCAGGTGAACCGCAAGATTGTAGGGGTTTCCTAAACCAGTGTGAGGTGCAGTTTGAAATGGCTCCCCATCTCTACAATACTGATCGCAAGAAGGTAGCCTACATTTATAACCTCCTCACTGGCAGCGCCCTGGCTTGGGCTTCCCCGGTTTGGGAGCGACGTTCTGACCTTACCCAAGATTACCCGGCATTTAAAGCCGAGTTTCAACAAGTATTCGATTCTTCCGCTCGTCGGGAGATGGCATCTGTTTCTCTCCTCCAGATCACTCAGGTACGGCGAATGGTGACGCAATATGCTGTGGAATTCCGGACTCTAGCAGCCGAGACTAACTGGGGACAAGAGGCTCTCGTCTCCGTATTCTGGCAAGGCCTGGCAGATCCCATCAAGGACGAACTCTCTCGCCAATCCAGGCCGGATCAATTGGAGGTCCTCATTGATTTGGCTGTCCGAGTGGATCAACGTATCCAGGTACGCCGCTCTGAGCGTCAGCGCATTCGCTTTCATAACTTTCAAGTTCCGTTCTCCAGTACTCCCAGCAACACTCCTGCACTGGAGTTGCCAGAGCCAATGCAATTGGGGGTACAACGCATCCGCACACCGATATGGCAGTTCTGCCACGCCGGGGGATTGTGTTTCTACTGCGGATCTGTGGAACATCTGGTTCGGGAGTGTCCACTGCTTCCGGGACGGAAACACCCAGTGAGTACAGAGGGGCTTTCTCTGGGTGTAATGTCTCCACGTCTCCTTTCTAAAGGTGAACTCCCTAAGAAACTTACATTTCCAGTCTTCCTTTCAGGCGATAAGTTCAAGACTTCTACCGCCGCTTTCATTGACTCAGGAGCTGGAGGAAACTTTGTGGATCTTGAATTCGCCAGGTTAAACCGCATACCACTCGTGAGAAAGAAGGTTCCCATCGCACTCGTTGGTATCGATGGACGTCCTCTTACCCCGGCCCACATCTCCTTAGAGATGGCTCCCTTGCTTCTGTCCTCACATCTGCACAAGGAGATCTTAGTTCTCGATGCCATTCACGCTCCTGGGATACCCATCACCCTTGGTCTTCCTTGGCTACAGCTTAACAATCCTCTCATTGACTGGACTTCCTCTGCCCCATTTCCTGGAGGCCGAGGTAAGGCGCGACTCATCAACTGCTGGCCAATACCTCTGTTCCCGAAGTTATTCTACCTTCCGTTTACCATCAATTCCGGGACGTTTTCAATAAGGTACAGTCAGACTTCTTGCCGCCACACAGGACTTACGATTGTCCGATCGATCTAGTTCCAGGTTACTCCCTACCCAAGTCCAAGACCTACCCTTGTCGTTACCAGAATCTCACGCTATGGATGAATATATCCAGGAGAATCTCAAGAAGGCTTTATTCGTCACTCCAATTCCCCAGCAGGGGCTGGGTTTTTCTTCGTCAAGAAAAAGGATGGGTCGTTGAGGCCTTGCATCGACTACAGGGGTTTAAACTACATCACTATTAAGAATCGTTACCCCCTTCCCCTTATTACCGAACTGTTCGATAAATAACAGGGGGCCAAAAATGTTTCCAAGTTGGATCTACGTGGTGCCTATAACCTGGTGCGCATCAGGAAGGGGGATGAATGGAAGACGGCCTTCAACACGCGTAGTGGACACTACGAATATCTAGTAATGCCTTTCGGCTTATGTAATGCTCCTGCTGTCTTCCAGGATTTCATCAACGACGTCTTTCGTAAGGTACTCAATATTTTTGTTATTGTATACTTGGATGATATCCTGATTTTTTCCAAAGATCTCCAGGACCATATACGCCACACCTCCTACGTCCTTTCCCGTCTCCGTGAACACCATTTGTACGCCAAACTGGAGAAGTGCACCTTTCATACGACCTCTACTCCGTTCCTGGGGTATATCATTTCCGATGAGGGGTTTATGATGGACTCCGGTAAACTTCAAGCAGTCACTGAATGGCCAAGACCCAACTCTCTCAAGGCCATACAATGTTTTTTAGGGTTCGCTAATTACTATCGTAAGTTTATACGGAGTTTTTCCACCATTGTGGCACCCCTCACTGCGCTCACCAAAAAAGGAGCTGATCCTTCTGCTTGGTCACCCGAGGCCATCTCCGCCTTCGAGACACTCAAGGAAGCCTTTATATCCGCACCTATTCTCCGTCATCCCAACATCGAACTTCCCTTCGTCCTGGAGGTCGACGCTTCTGATTGCGGCGCTGGTGCCGTTCTTTCCCAGACCCAAGCCCCAAGATAAGTTACATCCCTGTGCATATTTTTCCAAGAAATTGTCGTCTGCTGAGAGGAACTATGACGTGGGTAACAGGGAACTTCTGGCCGTGAAGATGGCTCTTCAAGAGTGGAGACACCTGCTGGAGGGGTCAAAAGAGCCGTTTACTATTCTCACGGACCACAAGAACCTTCTTTACATAGAGAACGCTCGACGCCTTGGTCCACGACAGGCTCGTTGAGCTCTTTTTTTTTTTTTCTCGATTCGATTTTCACCTGTCCTATATTCCCGGGACCAAGAACATAAAGGCAGACGCACTCTCCCGTATACATTCTTCTGAAGAGAGGCCAGAGGAATCGTTGGAGACTATCCTTCCACATGAGAGGATTCTCGCCACGACTACTTTCAAGAATCTTGACAAGATTTTGCACTCCCAGAGACGCATTCCCAAGGACTTGGTCGTTCCCGACAACAAACTCTTTGTACCATCCAAATTTGTTCCAGAGGTCCTGTCTTGGGGTCATTCCTCTAAATCTGCAGGTCATCCAGGTTTTAAGAAGACTACTGATCTCATTCGTCGGAATTTGTGGTGGCCAAGGATGTCTCAAGATATTCTGGAGTTTACCCGCGCATGCCCCACGTGCGCTCAAAGCAAGACTCTCCGTCAAAAGGCTCAGGGTTTTCTGTTACCCCTTCCAGTTCCCGACCGCCCCTGGTCCCACATTTCTATGGACTTCATCGTGGAGTTGCCCAGGTCCAGAGGAATGAACACTATCTTGGTGGTCGTGGACAGGTTCTCGAAGATGTCCCATTTCATTCCACTTAAAGGATTACCCACCACCCCCGCCCTTGCTGATATCTTTACGGAGCAGATTTTTCGGATTCATGGGATCCCTTCGTCCATTGTTTCTGACAGAGGTTCTCAGTTCGTATCCAAATTTTGGAGAGCTTTCACGAAGAGATTGGGCATCTCTTCTTCCTTCTCTTCCGCCTATCATCCTCAGTCCAATGGACAAACGGAGAGAATCAATCAATCCCTGGAGAAGTACCTGAGATGTTTTATATCCGATTTCCAGGATGATTGGGCTCAACTCCTTTCTTGGGCAGAGTATGCCGTCAATTCTGCAAAAAACGAGTCCACCCGGGAGTCACCCTTCTTTATAAATTATGGGTTCCATCCTCCCTGTCTTCCCATCCCCAACATTCCTTCTGGAGTACCAGCCGTAGATGAACGTATTTCTTCCCTCCAAACCGCATGGTCCAGGATTCAGTCTACCCTTCTCAACTCCTCCCGCAGATCGAAACTACAGGCCGATCGTCGTCGTCGTTCGGCGCCCAGTTACAAACCAGGGGATTTGGTATGGCTCTCCTCTAGGAATATCCACCTCAAGGTACCATCTCCTAAACTGGCACCTAAGTTCCTGGGACCCTTCCCTATTTGTGAACAAATCAATCCTGTGGCATTCCGGCTCCAACTACCACCCAGTATGAAGATTCCCATTGTCTTTCATGTGTCCCTCTTAAAACCATTCATCTCCAGTCACTTCTTTCCGGATCAGACTCATAAACCGGATCCCATTACTGTACAAAATAACGAGGAATACGAAGTTCACTCTCTTTTGGATTCTCGCCTATCCAGGGGTCAGCTCCAGTTCTTGGTGCAGTGGAAGGGCTTTGGCCCTGAAGAGAGATCCTGGGTACCTTCAAAGGACATTCATGCCCCGGCCCTTCTTAAGTCCTTCAGGAAAAAGTTTCCAGAGAAACCGTTCTTGGACCGTCCTGAGGCCGTTCCTGAAGAGGGGGGTACTGTCAGGAATCGGCGTTCTCCTCGCTTCCCACACGGAGCACTCCCTCTCCGCAGGGAGCCCCTGGACACACAAAACAATCCTGCCTTATCGGCCTCCACGGCTCCTTGCCCCTGCTGACGTCACGGGATCACTCCCCTCAGCGATTCCTCTGCTCAGCGCCGGGCGCGCCCACGCCCTCCTGCACGCACACCTACACGCACGCCAGCCCCAGACGTTATGTGCATGCATTCCCAGCTTACAGAGCACACGCCTAACAGACCACTTTTAACCACTGCTCCTGCAGTGAGGCGTCGCCCCCAAGCATCACACAGTTCCATGCAAATCAAGGATTACACTCAGCTGGGCTGTAACACCTCCCTCCTATCAGGGAAGACTCCTTGCAGTCCTCCAGGCCTGCCCCCTTTTCCCATTGGCCTGCCCAGCTTTATTATGCCTGTGCTTCCCATCACTCGTCGCTCGACATAGTCTCTGTATGGAAGCATTTGACTACTCTCTCAGTGACTCCTCAGGTATAGACGCGGATTGGACGACTACCCCCTCTGGCTCTCGACTTCGGCTCTACTTGGACTTCGTAACTTCTGGCATCCCTGTAACACGGCTTATACCTTCGATCATCCGCAACTCTCCTATCCCTGATCCTGGCAACGGCAATAACTACTCCTCCTCTACTACTGGTACCGGCAAGTATTGTCTTCATTACTATACCTGGCCTGACAACACTAACACCACACTCCGGACGCGCTCCCTTTGCTGAGGGTGCGTGTATCCCTACGTCCCACCTCAGCACAGGGGACAGGTCTGGTCTGTGGGCAGCACCGGCGTAACAGTGACGCGTGCTGGGCGCGGAGCCTGGCGGCGATCCTGACATCGAGATACCGAAGGAAATTTTGACAGATCAGGGCACCCTGTTTGCGTCTAAACTTATGCGAGAATGATGCGTAGAGCTAAAAATAAAGTACCTAAGAACCTCTGTTTACCATCAGCAAACGGACGGACTGGTAGAAAGATTTAATAAAACTCTTAAGATGATGTTGAGGAAGGTGGTTGCTAGTGATGGGAAGAACTGGGACACCTTGTTGCCTTATCTCTTGTTTGCTATCCAAGAAGTACTGTACCACAGGCTTCAACAGGGTTTTCCCTGTTTGAACTCCTGTATGGCAGACGCCCAAGAGGGATTCTGGATAGCCTCAAAGAAGAGTGGGAGCAACAAGCTGTTCCAGGGAAGAATGTCATCCAATTTGTAGAAGATCTAAAAGAACGCATTGCTCATGTTACTCCAATAGTCAGACAACATTTAGAAGAGGCACAGAGGGCCCAACAGAACCTTTACAACAGGCATGCTACGGTTCGCAGCTCCCGACCAGGGAACCGAGTAATGGTGCTTGTTCGCACAGCCGAAAGCAAGCTGTTATCACATTGACAAGGGCCATATGAAGTTCTAGAACAGGTCACCCCGGTGAATTATAAAATTTGACAGTCAGATCGGAGGAAGTTAGAGCAAATCTATCACATAAATCTGTTAAAATCCTGGAAGGATAGAGAGGTATGACTGACGGTGGTAGTTAACAAATCCGGGAAAGTGGAGGATACACTAGTTTGAATGTCAGCAGAACTCACTCCTGAACAATAAGGTGAAGCTGTAGATTTGATGAACAGGAACAGGGACGTATTTTCCAGCATACCAGGGAAAACTAGGGTGGTTTCACATGATATTATAACCAAGCCGGGAATAGCCGTTAAGATAAGACCTTATAGGATCCCAGAAGCCAGAAGAGGGGCTATTCAGTCAGAGGTAAAGAAGATGCTAGACCTAGGGGTAATTGAGGAGTCCCATAGTCAATGGTCCAGCCCTATTGTATTGGTAACTAAGCATGATGAGTCAATACGGTTTTGTAATGACTTTCCTATGCCCCGGGCAGACAAGTTAATTGAGTGGTTGGCGAGGGCCCGTTTTCTATCCACTATAGATCTTACAAAGGGTTATTGGCAAATCCCGTTAACAGAGTCAGCAAAAGAGAAAACAGCCTTCTCCACACCTGATGGTCTCTTCCAGTATACCATTTTACCCTTTGGCTTTCATGGGGCGCCTGCAACCTTCCAAAGGTTGATGAATAAATTGTTACAGCCGCACTCTAACTATGCCTCAGCGTACTTAGATGATGTGGTAATTCATAGTCCAGATTGGGACTCACATCTACAAAAGGTTGAGGCAGTGTTGAGAACCTTTCGGGAGGCGGGTCTTACAGCCAACCCAGCCAAATGTTCAGTCGGCTTGGCAGAAGCAAAATATATTGGCTATGTTGTGGGAAGGGGGACTGTAAAACCCCAGCTCAATAAAGTTGAAGCCATTGAGAATTGGCCCCGTCCCCTTAAAAAAAAAACAGGTTTGGACATTTCTAGGCATTGTAGGTTACTACAGGCGATTTATACCCCATTTTGCAACCCGGGCTGCACAGCTTTCAGATTTAGTCAAAACAAGGGCACCCGATGTGGTAAAATGGAGCAGTAGATGCATAGAAACAAAGAAAAGAAATCTAGCCCTTCAATTTCACAGTGCAGCATCGGCCAGGCATACTGGCATACTGCCACTGTGGATGCACTTTCTAGGGTTCACAGTTTTAGTGCACGGGCCGCGCCATGCGGTAATGTTACGCTGGGGAGTGGGATATGTGACAGAGTCATAGACTCTGTATACATTAGTAGGAGGTGGCAGTATGCCTGCTTTCCAGTATACAAAGAGTTAACCCAGCTGATTAAGCAGTCCACAGGTGATCCTAATTAGTAATATCACCTGCCTTTAAAAAGAGGAAGAGGAAATGCCTCTGGGGCAACAGTCTCTGTCAGACACTGAGAGAGGACAGGGGAGAGCTGACAGAGAGACACAGGTTCCACAGACTTATGCTGTCCCAATGGAATAAAGCTCCCAGGTAACAAGCCAAGTGGCATTACCAAATATTGTTGGTCTGGTCTAGTTTAGTTAACCAGCCGGGTAGATAGGCTTAACCTAGTTTAGTTAGCTTTCCTAAAGGGGATAGGCTTTTGTTTATGTCTTGTTTTACTTAAAGGGACAGAGCACCCATTGTTTTTGTTATATTTTTGTACAAATAAATCCACCAGCATATTATTTCACCAGAAGAATTGTGTTGTCACAGTATGTATGTATGTATGTACTGTATGTAAGTATGTATCGCAGCGCACTTTCCCCCAGCCCCTGTGAGATGTGGGGCTATGGTGTGTGGTGCGGCGCGATACCTGTGGCTCACAGGAAACCAGAGCCTCCGCTCCTGGGAACCTGGGGTATACTAGAGTTGGTGCTCGGTAGTGCCTCCACCTGTACGGGATTCTACTGTGTGGAATTACTCCGTTACAGGAACCCCATGCAATAAAACACATTTGTGTAGGTATAACAGTTTTAGTGCACAGACTAACAATACTAACACTTCAAAACATACAAGCCTCACAGGACCGAACCCCTTCACCATGCCCCCAGTGCACCATGTCCTCACACTCGATGGGTGTACCTCCCCAAGTACTTGGATGCCTCTGAGCACACAACACCCTGGTGTTCATAGAGTCACTCAACCTCCCATGTGTGTGTGACAGCGCTGCCCCACTAGCCTGTGTATGGTTGGTGCACTTGGTGAGACGAGGTACCTGCAGTTGTGTCCACACCCGGGCGCGCAGATGGTGCAGATGATGCCGATGGGATCCAGTGATCCGGTGATGAACCGCGATGCTTCCACCTATACGGTGGGTGGGTCCCTCGTGGATGGTACCACCTTTAATAGTCTCTGTAGCACTGATGGATGATCTGGTCCCAGATCACCCTTAGAAAAGTGCTTATCGCTCTCCATAAATACCGCAATAACCATAAAATCCCATGGTGCATAGGGAATACAAGATATAGGAGCACAAAAATCTAGTTTGGATAACAATCCAATCCAGAAAATAAACCCACAATTGCACTCTATGGGGGCAACACAGGATGGGACAATGTATAATCCCTAGCTAGTAGCCTAAGTGCCCAACGACGCAAAACAAAAAAAAGTTTTATTAGGGAACAAAATATAGTATAGTCTTAAGTGTAGGGTATATACAGGTGTGTAAAAATAGGGTGAGGATGACACGGTGTAAAGAGGGTAAATAGCGCTCCTCTAAGGCCCACCACAGGTATCCCAGACGCTGAGGAGATATAATCCCCAAATTGATATGGTATGGGGTGTAGACAATCTCCAATTAGCATAAAAATAGGGTGCCTGTGACGGAGCTCTGGTGAATAGCTGAATATAAACTGGTTGTTGGAAAACACATGAGGGATGTGTCAGTAATGTTACACATAAAGATTGTAACAAAACAACATACTGTACATATAGGAACATCACCAAAACATATGGTTAGGCTGTCAGTCAAAGGAGTGTAATTTGAAATAGCAACAGAGCATGCGATCATGAATAATGTGCCCAGGTGAAGCTTTCTAAAGTAGGCACCACATGGGAGTAGCTCTGGCAGTATAAATAAATATCTACTTGGGATCGCTAGGGAAAGAGCCTGACCTGAATGTGTAGTCTATTGAGCCCATAAGCTAACAGTAGGGTAACACATATAGGGCTATCTCCATGTAGCGACAGTGTATGCAATGTACAAAGACTGACAGTCTGAATGGTGAGGGGAATGCATGTAGCAGCATGCTGAATACAACCAGATCAGTCGAGTAGGTATCCCAGCACTCGATACACCGGAGTTCCTAAACACCGCAGGTCACTGCCACCGACGTCAAGATCGTGACGTCATCTAAAACCGACGGGCCGTTTCGCGTATCAAGTAACGCTTCATCAGGGCAAAGAGAAGTAGTGCATACTGTTCTCCTCCCACCTTAAATACCCTGTCTCCTAATGAAAGGGAGGTGGGCTAATAGGGAAATCCCTATAGGTCAGTTGATTGTGAGTTCTGTATTGACAGAAACTCTTAACCCTTAATCCACCAAGTGGATATATCTCTGTCTGCTGTGGGCACGTAGTAATTGGATTAAAGGTTGCTTTTAATCCTATTTTCTTTTTTTGGGGGTGTGGAAAATGTTTTTTTTACCAGAACATGCTAATATTTATTCACAGACATGATGTGCTGAAAAAATGCTGCAGATAATGTTCCTGTAATAAACGCACCATTGGTTAAATAGAGATATATTATACCATATGTGTGTCATGTAAGGAGGATAATACATGCATGCATAATGGTATCCAAGGTTAGAAAGGCTCTGTAGTGGAGGTATCAGATACATTCCAGGGTGAATATTAGCCCTGGTGTATGATCTAGTATACAGTATCTAATCAGATGAGTAGCTCAATAAGGAATGTGAATCGTAATACATCTACCAAGTGCTCCACACAGGATCATGCGGTATGATGGAATGTAGTGAGGGACGGTATATATATAAGTGGAAATAACAAGGGTATTAAGTGGCGTAGGAATGGCAGCCCTTAATTGGATCCGCCTCTAAGAGTCAAAACGGTTCCACTAGAGTATAAACTCAATTATAGAATAGATCCCTAGATCCCACTTAAGGAGAAGGGATGTAGTCTTGTTTCCTACAGTATAGGTGATGACGTCCTCTAAACAGGGATGGTATATAGGTCCATAACGTGTGTAGTATTAGTGGACCCTGATATAGTGCATATACAATTACAAAAATGGTGTATATATAAATCCCTCATTGAGGCCATCTGGGTGTAGTGTTTGAAGAGTAAAGATCCATCTACATTCAACCTGCATAAGACGTCGATCCCAATCCCACTTCCTAGGGCCCCACAGTACATGTTCGATGCCACAGAAGCTGACTGATGTTAAGTCACCACTGTGGGCCTCATTGATGTGTCTAGCCACAGGTACATCCTTGTTGTTTCTAATAGACCCAATGTGTTCAAGGACACACACTTTTAATTGTCTATGGGTTTTCCCCACATATCTCTTACCACATTTACAAGTAATTAGATAGATGACCCCTGTGGTAAGGCAATTAATATAGTCCTTGATATAGTGTCTTATGGAATTAAGACCTAAGAAGTTCTTTGTCTTAGGCATGTAGGTGCATGCTTTGCACCTACCAAAAGGATAAGAACCTGTTGGTTTAGCATCGCCCAGACATGTTCTGGTTTGTTCGCCTTGATAGTGGCTGTGTACTAGTATATCTTGTAAATTACGTGCCCTTCTACACGTCATTGTGGGATTTGTCTTCAATACCTGTCGAAGGTCACTGTCCTCCATGAGCACATGCCAGTGTTTAGAAAAAATATTTCTGGTGTTATTCCACTGGTTGTTGTATGTGCCAATGTATCTTACAGTGTGGTTGTCGGTGTCTCGACACGGTCTCTGTCCAGTGACCAGCAGTTGTTCCCTTGGCACCCTCCTAGCTTTGTGATAGGCACGTTTAACCGATCCCTTACTGTGTCCTCTCTCCAAGAAGCGTTCTGTCATGTCCCTAGCCTGGTGATCAAATTCCTCCAGACTGGAGCAATTATGCCTCAGTCTTTGGAACTGTCCAGTAGGAATACTGGTTACCATGTGTTGGGGATGGTGACTATCAGACACTAAAAGGCTGTTGGTGGATGTAGCTTTACGAAAAATAGTAGTCTCTCGACTGCCATCATCCTTTTTGCTGATTGTTAGGTCCAGGAAATTGATTTTGTGTTTATCAACCTCATGCGTTAGTTTAAGATTGTGGTTGTTATCATTGAGTACCTCCACAAAGTCACTCAGCAGTTTCTCAGAGCCATTCCACAGCATTATCACGTCATCAATATAACAGGCCTATAATGCACTGTGGCACGTAGAAATATCCAGGGCCTCGCTGAAGACCACCGTTTCCTCCCACCAGCCGAGATATAAGTTGGCATAGGTGGTGAGCGCACGTGGTCCCCATTGCGGTGCCCTGGATTTGGTGATATATCTTATGGTTGAAAAGGAAATAATTCTTTGTAAGGACAAAGTGTAACAACTGCAGGATGAATTTGTTATGTTGTTCAGAATCCCTGCCTCTTGACTTGAGCAAGTGTGATACGGACTGTATACCATAATGATGTGGTATGCTGGTATACAGACCCTCCACGTCTAAGCCCTTTTTTTTGTTTTGCGTTGTTGGGCACTTAGGCTACTAGCTAGGGATTATACATTGTCCCATCCTGTGTTGCCCCCATAGAGTGCAATTGTGGGTTTCTTTTCTGGCTTGGATTGCTATCCAAACTAGATTTTTGTGCCCCCAGATCACCCTTATCCAGGATGCTGCCATGTCCTGGCTTTGTCCCTATGCTCTGGTTCTACAGAGGCAGTGTCCCTATCTATGGGCCTGTCCCTGTAGCAACCAAAAGCTACACAGGGGAGTCGGGGCCTAGCTGGGGCCTAGAGGGTCTCTGGCCTAGTGCAGGTGCCACAGACACCTGCACATAAACAAACCTACCCTATCTGCATCCCAGCTCCGACTGGCGTGGTCCTCAGCGCACCAAATGTATCTATTCCCCAGCAGTGGAATCCTGGTGCCCTATTGGCTGCTGCCTGTCAACTATTTGCCCCTAAGGCTCCTGGGATATGTAGTTCCCATCACCGAGCCTTTCTATAATGGCCGCCGCATCTCCAGCACCTCATTGCGCATGTGCGCGCCTAACTAAGATGGCAGCGCCCTTCCTGACGTCCCGCCGAGCACCGCTCGGTCGCCCCTGCAGCCGCATGCAACTCTCCCGACCGACGCAGAGGTGAGCGGAAGGGAGGGGAAGTGAAGAGAGCCCAGGGGGGGGACCTGGGCTACATATATATATATATATATATATATATATATAATCAAAAAATAAATAGATGATACCGTTCTGTGGCTAACGAAATGCTTTTATTTGTGCGAGCTTTCGAGATCCACTGATCTCTTCTTCCGGCGATGTTACAATGAATGAAGCAAGCAAAAGCTATACTATAAACAGTGTCTATTGGAATGTTATCTGTGCTGGTCCTTCCCCCGGTGTGGATGTGTTTTATGGCTGGAGGTGTCAAAAGGTTCCTGAAAGCAAGTGATGAAAGAGTGTGTATGTGTATCAGTGTGAATAAAAATGAATGGAGAGCCCACAGTATATACAGTGCTTTACAAAAGGTGTGTGTGGAGTGGGAGTGGATATAAATGGTGTGGGTGGGTGTGGAAATGTGAGAGTTAGTAGCACAACTAAAAGTGTGTGTGGATACTATGTGGTCCCTATTGGTGTATAGGGATGGAAAAACAAGGAGTATAAGTATGTGTGAGAGACAGCTGTGTGTGCATACATATAGCACAGTATGTACAGACATGGCCTATCGCGCTCATGGGAAGAGAGTGAGGAGTAAAGTATTCAGTAGTACAACTGAATGTGGGACAAAACCATGCCAGGACCCAAGATGCAAAACCTGCACAATGCTCTACACAGCGGACACAATACTGTACAAATACCACACAGGAATCGGGAATACAAAATCAGAGGAAGGTTCACCTGTTCCTCCAGCAATGTCGTGTACCTCATCATGTGCATGAAATGCCCAGCGGGCTGCTACTACATAGGTGAGACAGGGCAGGGGCTAAACAAGAGAATGAACCTGCACCACCACAGCATCACACGCGGAACAAGAGACAGTCCTGTTGGCGAACATTTCTCTGACTCTGGCCATAAGATGAACGATCTGAAGGTTGCCATACTCTAAGGTAATCTTAAAACACCGAAAGAGAGATGGTTGCATGAATACAAAATTATGCAACTGTTCGGGACACTTAGCAGTGGCCTAAACAGAGATTGAAATTTTATGAGTCATTACTGACACAAGTGAACTCTCTTCCCATGAGCGCTATAGGCCATGTCTGTACATAGTGTGCTATATGTATGCACACAGAGCTGTCTCTCACACATACTTATACTCCTTGTTTTTCCATCCCTATACACCAATAGGGACCACATAGTATCCACACACACTTTTAGTTGTGCTACTAACTCTCACATTTCCACACCCACCCACACCATTTATATCCACTCCCACTCCACACACACCTTTTGTAAAGCACTGTATATACTGTGGGCTCTCCATTCATTTTTATTCACACTGATACACATACACACTCTTTCATCACTTGCTTTTAGGAACCTTTTGACACCTCCAGCCATAAAACACATCCACACCGGGGGAAGGACCAGCACAGATAACATTCCAATAGACACTGTTTATAGTATAGCTTTTGCTTGCTTCATTCATTGTAACATCGCCGGAAGAAGAGATCAGTGTACAGTATCTCGAAAGCTCGCACAAATAAAAGCATTTCGTTAGCCACAGAACGGTATCATCTATTTATTTTTTGATTATTGAAGCTCGGCTAACACGGTACTGATACCTCTACATATATATATATATATATATATATATATATATATATATATATATATATATATATATATATACATATATATATATATATCCCCAAATAGGCCACGCCTCTTAAAGTTAACCCTATGCACGAAAACATCACTTACAATTGTACAAAATACACAATACATTTTATCATGGACAAATGCAATAATGACATACAGTATACAAAAAACGAGCACGTAATGCATGAAATAAACATGAAGAAATAATAATGGAAAAAAATACAAATAAACAAAAGAAATATATATAATAAATAAACTATATAAAACATATTAGATAATATAATAATACAGTATGCAAGGGGTTAACGGGACATTTTAAATACTTTTTTCTTTGTGTTTCTGTGAGGTCATTTAAGAATTGGCCTGGTCTGTTGTGTTTTGATGTCTGTCAAAAATAGTGATCCGTGACAAGAGGATATACTGGCCTCACTGATTGGCCGTGCCCATCCTCAAACGCTGATCGTAAAACTGTATTGCCCCTTCTGAGCCAGAGCTGGAGAAGGCCAAAAGATGACAAAGTTAATTTTGCATTTGCCTTACAGATTTACAAAATGCAACATAATTTACATATGATGGGCCTCCAAAGAACATAAAATATATATATTACTGACCAATAAGTGTAGTAGTTTAAATTGATACAAAAAATGACATGTTGTCTGAGACATATACGTGTATATATAAGATACCCATTTGTCCCTCAAATTTAAATCGGCCTATCAAAATAGATATATAAAGGTGTATTTTGATAATCCAAACACAATAATGTGGGTCACATTATTCTAGGAGTTGTGGGGGGAAAATTATAGGATATTTGTTACTAACTCCAATAACAAATGTCAAAGGATTGATGAGTAGGAGTTAAGGACACGTCCAAGAGGGTGGCCTAATTCTGTTCCCATTACAGAGGTGTTTTTTATTTTTTATTTATAATAACCTGTATCTGGGATTTCAAATTAGAATTCAACGTAAAGGGTGTGTTTTGCCAATATACATGTGGATTCTCTTATTTTCAACTAAAAGGCTCTTTGAAGGAACTGACATTGTTAGTGTATGTGGTAATGTACTTAGGCTTTCTGACATTTTATGCTTTTTATTTTATGAACGTCTGCATTTCTAGATTATATGTACTATTTTTGTACATTTTGGACTCTGAATGAATCTAACGCCTTTTGGAGAGATTAACCGCATTTTAGGACACATTTTGTTACATTTGATTTTGTGTTATGTAGCACACTTCACCCCTTCTCCCCCCCCCCAACCCTGGAAGATGTGGTAGCTACTGGGTGGTTGGTGCATTACCTGTGGCTCACAGAAGGCCTGAACCTCTGCTGCTGGGAGCCTGGGGTGTACCTGAATTGTTGGGAGACAGCATCTCCACCTGCAAGGGATCCCAATGGGGTTGGATAATCCTCTTGCAGGAACAATACTAATAATGCACACACACAAACAAACGCTACTGAACACCATAATATTGGTACCCTGTACCACACAGTAATATAGACCCCAACCTGATACCAACAGGGAGTGTCCCCAGAGTACATTGGGTGCCAGGCACCAATTCCCTGATGTCCCTTTCCCAATGTCAAGGCCCACCCAAAGTGTGGGAGATAGCGCTATCCCGTGGAGTGGTAGTGCACGTGGTTAGGTACCTGCCCGGGGCTCCAGCACCCGGGTATAGCAGAATAACAAAGAGGATCCGTCTGATCCAACGTCATGGTCTGCAATTACATCTGCTCCGTGTGGGGTGAATTCCGGCGTGGCTAATATCACCTTTCTGTCTTTACCGTGTAGCTGATCTGTTCTCATATCACAGGCCGCAGTCACTGCCTGGCATCTCACTGGTGCTGTACCTGACTATACGCAGCTACTAAGGAAAGGTCCCTGACTGGGTTTTCCCGATGGCAGCCACAAGCTACAGTGAGTCGGGGCCTAACTGGGTCTTAAGCGGGACGGTCTGGCCTAGCCCAGGGGAGCACTGCTCCCTGGACACTACCTGCTGCTCAGAGGTCCCTCTTTCGACTGGCGTGGTCCCAGACGCACCAAATGTAGCAACCCCTCAAGCAGGGAATCCTCAAGCAGCCCTATTAGCCTAGCTTAACCACCTGGTGCCATATCCCTCAGTATTCTGGGGGCTGCAGTCCCCTGCAGATCTGTTCCATTATTGGCCACTGGGCTTAGAGGCCTCTGTGCATGCTCCGGGTCTTGCGCATGTGCGATCTTGCAAAAGATGGCGGCGCCCTGCACAGGGAGCCACCGGAGTCTCTGGTGATCCCGTTGCCCTGCCACAGCTCTATCCCGCACCCATCGGACGCGTGCACACACCGCCGGATGCAGCGGAGGTAAGCAGGAGAAATGGGGAACCGGGGGAAGGGACTTGCTACAGTTAAATTACATTTTTTTTTCATATTAAACAGGGACCTAGGACTCTCAGTGAATTAAGGTGCAGTGTGATGTTTTTTGGTGAAATATTGCTAATTTTAGAGACAGGGAGATAATTCAGCAGGATAACCGGAAGTATTAATCCTTTTCACATACACAAGTCACTGGCTCACAAGTGTGACATGCGTCACATTACTTGTACTTATAAGGTTTACTCATTACTTGTAGTGTTTATAGTGTTTTTATATGTTTTTACAATTATTTTCATGTCAGTTATTGAATTGGAAACACAACATGATTATAAAACAGGAAACAAAGCTCTAGACAAACTTACAGTTAAATTACCAAATGTTGAGTTAACGACTTATCTTGCAACATTCCCTTTAACATTATATTTCAACTGCATACAGTAGTAACTGATTGCTGTTCGCAATCCCTCATAGGACCAACTGTAAGTGACAAGGGGTTACATCTTGGTGACTGATACATTTTTTTTTTACAAATATCTGACATCTGTAAGTGTTTCTTAATAATTTTTTAAGTTTTTCTAAACTTGGTGAGTTGAGACTTGGTAAGGGTTTGATTTCCTCTGCTATTCCCTTTTGTCTGGTGTTATTGTGTATGTAACGGGTATTCCCCCTACCCCAATCGCAGATAGAGTGCATGTGAGGGGGAACCTATGTGTTACCAGGTGTGGTGCAATATACCTGTTAGGCTCACAGGAGGTCTGAGCCTCTGCCAGTGAGAGCCTGGGGTGAATCCTCTGGAACGATCTTAGTTACAGCGCCTCCACTTATGTCTCTGTCTTTTGTGTCTGTCACACTGTCTCTTCTTGTCAGAGCACACAGCACCGCAGCCATGTCACTGACTAGACTCACTCTCAGCTAAGGGCAGGGTCCCTACATTAGGGGCCTTCGCTATGAACTTACCCACTAACCTAGTGGGGAGTGGGGCCTACCTGGGCCTGGGGGATTCTCTGAGGCCTAGTACAGCAGAGCACTGCTCTTTGTACACTACCTTCCCCAATCGTTTCCTGGATCCAACTGACACTCCCTGTCTGCACACAACAATGTATCGTCTTTGCTGCAGGAGAATCTGTAAACCCTACTGGCTTCAATGCAGCAGGTGATAGGGGTGAAAGGGCAGTCCCCAGAGGCTGCTGGGAGTTGTAGTCCACTCGGGACCTCTTTTACATTGGGGCCGTTTAGACGGACGTTCACAGAGGTACACAATTGGAGACTTTTTGTAAGGTGAACTTATAACAAGGCTTTATTGTGCCTTTTCCTTTTCATCAGGAAAACCATCCAAACACAGGGGGGGGGGGAACAAAGCTTCTATTCACTTGGGAGTATTTCTAGTGAAATCCTATGCAATTCACAACTCCTAGTTAAGCATGTCTTCCAGCTCCAAACACATAGCATGACATAAGCAGATATACACTGGCGACACACTTTATTCGAGCTTGGCTAGTCCCACGAATTCGGGTATACCCGGGTGTATTGAGGTTTGTGACTGTTTTCTGCCCGAGTGCATTGAGGTATTTTCCAAGCAGGGATTGAAGTATTTTATTCCCGCTGGCTGCAATAATGCACAGTATATATATATATACTGCATTACAATTCATGAATTTATGCCATCTGGTAGACACGCGAAGCATTGCAGCCTATTAAATCCTAATCATTATCATTTAACAGATCAGCCGCCCATCAGCCAGGCATGAACCCAGGCTGGGAAGGCAAATGCAACGGGGCTTGTCAGAGGTGAGGAGTGGCGCATTCCATGTATCTGCCAGGTACATACCGGGTATTTGCTCGAATAAAGTGTGTCGGTGCAGTAAGAAGTCTCTTAAGAATGAAAGTCTTATCTGTTAGCTGCTGTAGAGTAAGCTTCTCTGCTCTCCTGGAACCGCACCCGTGCGTGCACAGAAAATGTCAGCATCCAGGTTTAGAAGTCTTATTTGTCAGCTCCAGAGATCTGTGTTCTCTTGGTCAGTCTCTCCTGGGAGACTCAAGAACCACTGCTCTGTCTCCAAAGTTCAGCTCTCAGTCAGAGCTAAGGAGTCACTTCCTGTATCTCAAGACAGGCTTTTCTAAGCAATCAGGTAGGTGGGGTTAGTTAATTGCCTACCAGCAGTTAACCACCACACTGCTGAATTAGAGGCACATTTGTGAACAGGGATAAGTCCCCTGTTACATACCTCCCCTGTTTGTGGGAAGCTCGGGCTTACCACGGCCAAAGCCCATCCTTCCACTCTCATTCGAGATCTTTCTGTGACTTGAATGAGAGTGGATGGAGGAAGAGAACCCTCTGTCCCGCTGGGATTGGAGCCCTTTCTCCAGTTTATTTTTGTCTCCTCCCGAAGGTGCTTGAGATCAGCACTCCTCAGTCGCTCGAGGAGGACTTTTTCCAAGTAAAGTCTTTTTACTGAGTGCGCGGTCATGAGATTTCTGTTGCGTCGGGCACTCCTCTTTTTGTAGACAAACTGTATGGCAACAGTTGTAGAGCAGTTAGGACTAGCCTTTCGAGTTTTCCGCTTTTGAAGCGGTCTTTCTGCACCTCCTTCAAACAACGGAGTCGCCAGTTCAGCTTCTTTGGGACTGAGTTGCACCTCCACCGCCCTTTCCAGAGAACGTCCTATCTTTTCAGCTTCCTCAACTAAGGATTTTTCTGGCTTTGATTCTGCACTCCTACCTCTGTTTGTTGCCTGTTGGGCAGCTGTAGGTTTGGCTAGTGCTTTCTAAGGTGGCTCAAACTTCATAATCTTGTTTTGAAGGTGCGTGGAGTCCCCAACTCTCACTGTACCCTTGTCCTCACGAGCATTAGTTACTGTGGGATACTAGTGCTTGGGCAGAGCCAATAACTTTTTCCATATTTGAGGAATCTGTAAGTTACTGGTCTGCAGAGTCTCAACCTGTTTGAGTGTGTCTTACAAGTCTCTTCTCAAGGAATTTATCTGCGAACTTTGCTTTCCCTGAGTCTGTATCAGAGTCTCCTTCATATTCTGGAGCTCTGTAATTTTTGTCGTCAAGGTTGCCGCTGCGTCTGTTTTCTCCTTGGTGTACTGACTCAAGGGAATGGAACAGTCTCTCTGTTTCTCCAGCTCTTGCTCCAGTTTCTGAGCCTTCTCACGCTCCCTCTCATACAGAGTCACCCGGTATCGAAGCTCCGCCTCCAATGATGCTCTGGTGACATGCAGCGTGGCCTTTAGCTCCTCATACTGCTCTGTGGGGACGTACTGGGTATTCAGACGTTCCTGCAGCGCTTGTACCTCTTTAGCAGCCTGCAGCTTTTCTTCCTGCAGCGTTTGCTGTTTCTCCTCAGCATACTGGAGGTGTGTACGCAGACCTTGCAGTTGGTTCTGCAGTCGGTGCTCTGCGTCCCTTGAAATGTCCAGCTTCTCAGTGAGACTGTGTAGTTCCTTTCTGGAAACTTCCAGGTCTGTGCGGCAGCTATTGGTCTCATGATGTGAGGCATTCAGCTCTATGCGAAGAGTGTGAACCTCTTGCTGGAAGACTGTCATCTGCTTCAGTGCCTCCTCATACTTCCGCTTTAGCGTAGCCACCATTTTATCAGATTGGCTCTGCTTTTCATTCATGGCGGAAATAGTAGCATTTGCAGTACCTAGCTCAGTCTTGAGATCGTCCAATTCTGTCCTGGCTAAAGAGTAAATTGTGAGCACATCTTTTTGTAGCCTCACGTTATTTTTCTGTAGCTCTGTGTAACCATCTTCCTTTTGTTTCAATTGTTCACGGAGCATATCACAGTCATGCCTGGCATTTTTCAGGGCATCTTCAGGGCTGGTCAAGGGATCGTCACTCACTGGTTCCGGCTCCACTTCCCTGGGATGGTTGGTTGAGGGTTCCTCACTATTGGCACCGGACAGACACTTCTTTGGGGTACACGACTTCTCCATTTTCTCTAGGCTGCAGGGCAACTCGGTCCCCCTTTTTCTCCACAGGATCTGCGGACGTGTCTGTTCCTTCCACAGTAAGTGAAGAACCGCTTTTCTTTTTCTTTTTCCGCTTCTTTGTTTTGGATGACTCCGTCCCATCCGGAATACTGGGGTCTCCTTCTTTATTTGATACTTTAGCAGCTTCATTACATACGCCAGGCTTTTCTTGCAGTTGCTTTAGCTGACAGAAATATTGGGTGATCTCCTGCTCCCGCTCTGTCTCCTGCTGATCATATTCGTCATCAAAGGGAGCGGTCTTTTCTGTTCATGCTGAGTTCAGGCACCCCCACCATTCTTAGGGTGTTTTGTGGGTATGACTTGGTTCGGGTTCCCCGTAAGAGATGTCTTCCTCTTTATTGGACTGGAAGGGCCACTCTTCCATGGGGTAGGGTTCATTACAGGAACGCTGCATCTTGTCCTCCATTTTTAGGCTATCAGGTGTAATTTTCTTCCTGACCTCAGGAGGCGCTATTGCAGCTGTTGCCACTGTATTTGCTAGAAACCCCAATTGTGGTAGTCCTACAGATGGGCATATTTTGCTGGTAGAGGTCGTAGCTCTCACAGGCATCTCTGTAGACTTTTCTTTCTTGGGTAATTTTTTTTTTTTTTTTCAATATCAGCAGTGCTGTGCATGCATTTTCTCCCATCAGGTATACAAGATGTGCAGTTGCTAGGTAAAAAAAAGTCTATTTGCTTTACACCATTTACTTGATAGGTGTAATCTCTCATTAGGTATGCTTAATGTGTAGTTGCTAGGAAAAAAACTTCTGTTTGCTTTACACCATTTACTTGCTAGGTGCAATCTCTCCGCTTCAGCAACAGAATTTGGTTTCTGCCTGAGTTCAATAATTTTCAGTCTCATCTTTGGGTATTATGGCATTCACACTTCACACTGTGGGTTTTGCTCCCAAGATATATATAGGCAGACTTTTTTACTTGCAGAAAAAAAACTTTCTTGCAGTGGACTATTTCTTTTATTCCCGGCAGGGTGACTCAACACTCAGCAATTGGCTTTTGAAATACCTTTTACACAGTTCAGTAATCCCTTTTTCCCCTATAGGGCAATTTTACACTCAGCATTTGTTTGCTAAAAATTCCCCTGCTTCAGCACAGTCTTGTATCAATTTTTACACTTTTCTGCATATACTCCATTCACAGCTGGTAGCCCTATGCGGTGTGGCAACCTTTATTTGCAAAATCAGTACCACTCATGGGTCACCATCTGTATTCACTGCTTCAGCGAAACTTTTTGAAAACAACAAACACCTATCCCTTTTTAAAGGCTGACTCACTTCTTGAACCCTGACTATGGCTGGAAGGCAAAACCCCTATTTCAATGACCATATTACACTTTGTGATAGGCAAATAAGTTTTAGCTGTTTCAGCAGTCTCTCTCCTCTTGGGATTGGGGCAAAGAGTCCATCTGTGGTTTTGTAAATTTCAGTGGTGTATATCCCTTTAACTCTGATCTCTGCTGCATGAGGTTTTTTTTTTGTTTTGTTTTTTTTAAGTTGCTCAGACTTGTTTGTAGGCAAAAAGCATAACAAAAATTTCACATAAAAATCTCCGGTCCTTTTTAACTTCAAAGACACCTCTCATCCCACTTTTGACACCATATGTAGACGGACGTTCACAGAGGTACACAATTGGAGACTTTTTGTAAGGTGAAATTATAAAAAGGCTTTATTGTGCCTTTTCCTTTTTATCAGGAAAACCATCCAAACACAGGGGGGGAACAAAGCTTCTATTCACTTGGGAGTATTTCTAGTGAAATCCTATGCAATTCACAACTCCTAGTTAAGCATGTCTTCCAAACACATAGCATGACATACACTGGCGACACAGTTTATCACACTGCGGCCAGATCCGCAAGCCGGGAGATTTCCCGGCTTGCTAGTGGCCGCCCCTCGGCGTGCCGCGCGTCATAGACGCGCGGTCACGCGTCTTCGGGAGCGTGCGCCCCCTGCACGCGCGTCCAGGGGCTCCCCGAGGGAGCCCTGGTGTCCCGCGATCGCGGGACAGCGGCAGGGGGTTCCGGGGGACCCGGCGGACCCGGCAGCGGTAGGGAGAGCGCCCCGATCGGAGGGCGCTCTTCCGCTGCTTCGGCGCGCGCCCGTCACTCTCGGGCGCGCGCCAGGCTACTGCTGCGGCACAGAACGGGCAAATGCTCGAATAAACTGTGCCGCAGCAGTAAGCAGATATAAGAAGTCTCTTAAGAATGAAAGTCTTATCTGTTAGCTGCTGTAGAGTAAGCTTCTCTGCTCTCCTGGAACCGCACCCGTGCGTGCACAGAAAATGTCAGCATCCAGGTTTAGAAGTCTTATTTGTCAGCTCCAGAGATCTGTGTTCTCTTGGTCAGTCTCTCCTGGGAGACTCAAGAACCACTGCTCTGTCTCCAAAGTTCAGCTCTCAGTCAGAGCTAAGGAGTCACTTCCTGTCTAATAAGACAGGCTTTTCTAAGCAATCAGGTAGGTGGGGTTAGTTAATTGCCTACCAGCAGTTAACAAAAAAATACTGGGGTTGAAACCCCAATTAACCAATGCTACAGAGCTTTTAACCCACTGTTTTAAATGTTATAAAAATCTTTCTGCTTAAGAGACCAGGTCACGTGATGTGGTGAATGCATGCTCGAGGCTATGTATATTAACCCCTAGATGGCAACCGGTCTAGCAGTGGCATAGAGAGTTGTAAGGGGGAGTCTTGAAACCCCTCCAGACCTCTCTGTCAGCCTAAGCTATAAAGACCCTGAATGCCTGGGGCAGCTCTCATACAGCAGCAATGAGGTACTCACGTATAACACGATAGACAGCTGGCTCTGTGTGCTCCTTTGCTGTTTGAAAAGTAGAGCAGGTACCTATACCGACGGGGACAGGCAGACCAGCGGGCACCACGATGCAGGAAGAAAGTTTCTGAGGCCGGACTGTGCTGCATACAAAAACCTTTATTGAAAAATGGTTAAAAAGAGGAGGGGAGGCATACCCCTGCACCTCTAACGCGTTTCACCCTGCAATTGGGCTTTTTCAAAGAGTAGCATACTCGTGTCTGGTGAGCTCTGATATACCGGATGTAGACCGGACGTGACGTCACCCAGCCAATGGACTGCCAGTATGCTGCGAACAGCATGATGGGAAACTGAGTCCCTGGCTGGAGGGCGCTCGCGCGGCATACAAGGGCATCAGTGTCATACACAGTAGAAATCGAAGGGATTAAAAACAAAGTAAATTCATCTTGCGATCCACATATAGCTATACTAACAATAGATGTTAATTAATTAATTTAATATATGTCTTAAACGACCGGTGACATATATATGTATGTGGTAGTATATAAAAAGGTTATTCAATTGGCTATATTTTTAACTATGGATGGCAACTAACAATAATGATTTTAAGTTTAAAAACAAGTAATAGCAAGGGGTAATTGTTATTTCCAAATAACATGAATCATAATATTCAAATAAATTCATAACCAAATAATCAGTACATATATGTGGAAAGCTCAAATAATTCCTAATCAATAAAAAATAGAAAATCTTGATATTACTAACACCAACATAATTCATAATTAAAGTTGAAACATGAAGGGCAACATTTGTTATGCAATTTTCGATCATTCAGAGAATGATTGATATTAATAATGATTTTTACATCAACACCAATATGAGTATTAGAGACCTAAATGGATAATATGTTCTCAAATGGTGGGAAAAAAACTGGAAAGGGGAGGGGGGGGGGAGGGAGAGGGGGGGGGGGAAAGGGGGCGGGAAGGGGGGGGGGAAGGGAGGAAGGGGGATTGTGGGGAAGACATAATAGGAAAGTTGGAACCCGACTTAGTTATATGATCCAGAGTATATATTAAATAATGTATACAGTATTATCATGTGACAATCAAATTGGATCATTTAGTGAACATGTTGTGTCAAAAATAAAATGAATATTCATAATTCTTAGGTCATTAACCTGAATCCAAGGTATTTTTAACACATCAAGGGAGAGAGATGTATATACTGGAACTGAAAGGTATACAAAAGGACAACTAATTAATCATTCGATTTGTTACCTATACATGTCATGTATACATATAGTATACACATGGTAATTGCTGTTACCGATTAGTGTGTATATGAACAAGCCACATGGGTCAACAACACAGGTAAGAGCATGTGTAGGAACATATACAAGAATATATGAGTATATCGGGAATTCCTAATGGCAAGACCACTCCATGTTTAAGTTTATTTAGGTTTTTTACAGAAAGTGTTTTATCTCCCAGTCCACATTGATACCTCGAGGTGTCATGGTATCCAACGTGAAGATCCAGAACATTTCCTTTTGATTCAGGATCCTCTGGCGATCTCCACGTCGGACTGGGAGTGGAATATGTTCTAAACCACTAAAGGTTAGATGGTTTAAATTACCTTTAGGGTATTCCATAAAGTGTCGTGCCACCGGGAACCTCTGATCTTTGTTCTTAATACTTCTAATGTGCTCCATTATTCGAAGCTTTAGTGGACGTATTGTACGCCCTATGTAGCTCATGCCACAGCCACATGTTAGAATATATACCACATAGTTGGTATTGCATGTGATAAAACTCCTCAATCTGATCTTGTTTCTGTTTACCTTTGAATGGATTGCTTTGATCGACTTTGCATGGGTACAGACTTTACAAAAACCACACTTGAAGAAGCCAATTGGGGGAACAAAGCCCCTAGTTTTTTTGTATGGTTTTCTATACATACTAGGTGATATGTAATTTGATAAGGTTTTGGCTTTTTTAAACACAAATTTTGGTAATTCCTCAATGTGTGGTTTGAGTTTGTTGTCCAATGACAAGATGTTCCAGTGTCTAGCTACGATGGAGCGTATGGTATTTGCTTGTCGACTGTGTTGTGTAATAAAATACAATGGTGTGGAATCTTTTTTACAGTCTATGTTTTTCTTTTTTCTCAACAAGTTATTACGTGGAGTTTGGTAAGCATATTCAAAAGCCTTCTGTAAGTCCATTTTGTGATATCCCCTATTGTAAAATCTCAAGGCCAGTTCTTTTGACTGTGTTATAAATTGATCTGTTGTTGAACAGATACGTCTCAACCTTAAGAATTGAGCTTTAGGTATACCTTTAATTAAGGGGCGTGGGTGTCCACTATCTGCCTTAAGAAACGTATTCCTTGAGTTTGGCTTTCTGAAAATATCAGACTGGATAGACTGACATGAATCAATAGATAAAAGTAAATCCAAATATTCAATCTTCTGATGATGGAAAGAAAAAGTAAAATGTAGATTGTAATTGTTTGTGTTTAACTGGTCCACAAATTCCGTCAGGGACCCTGTGTCACCTTCCCAAATTAAGACCAAGTCATCAATATATCTCCGATAAAACGTGATGTTGTTACGAAAAGAATTAGTGTGACTAAAATTAATTATGAATTATGTTGGTGTTAGTAATATCAAGATTTTCTATTTTTTATTGATTAGGAATTATTTGAGCTTTCCACATATATGTACTGATTATTTGGTTATGAATTTATTTGAATATTATGATTCATGTTATTTGGAAATAACAATTACCCATTGCTATTACTTGTTTTTAAACTTAAAATCATTATTGTTAGTTGCCATCCATAGTTAAAAATATAGCCAATTGAATAACCTTTTTATATACTACCACATACATATATATGTCACCGGTCGTTTAAGACATATATTAAATTAATTAATTAACATCTATTGTTAGTATAGCTATATGTGGATCGCAAGATGAATTTACTTTGTTTTTAATCCCTTCGATTTCTACTGTGTATGACACTGATGCCCTTGTATGCCGCGCGAGCACCCTCCAGCCAGGGACTCAGTTTCCCATCATGCTGTTCGCAGCATACTGGCAGTCCATTGGCTGGGTGACGTCACGTCCGGTCTACATCCGGTATATCAGAGCTCACCAGACACGAGTATGCTACTCTTTGAAAAAGCCCAATTGCAGGGTGAAACGCGTTAGAGGTGCAGGGGTATGCCTCCCCTCCTCTTTTTAACCATTTTTCAATAAAGGTTTTTGTATGCAGCACAGTCCGGCCTCAGAAACTTTCTTCCTGCATCGTGGTGCCCGCTGGTCTGCCTGTCCCCGTCGGTATAGGTACCTGTTCTACTTTTCAAACAGCAAAGGAGCACACAGAGCCAGCTGTCTATCGTGTTATACGTGAGTACCTCATTGCTGCTGTATGAGAGCTGCCCCAGGCATTCAGGGTCTTTATAGCTTAGGCTGACAGAGAGGTCTGGAGGGGTTTCAAGACTCCCCCTTACAACTCTCTATGCCACTGCTAGACCGGTTGCCATCTAGGGGTTAATATACATAGCCTCGAGCATGCATTCACCACATCACGTGACCTGGTCTCTTAAGCAGAAAGATTTTTATAACATTTAAAACAGTGGGTTAAAAGCTCTGTAGCATTGGTTAATTGGGGTTTCAACCCCAGTATTTTTTTGTTCTCTTATGCACATTCCTAACCAGTGGCTCGAGCACCCACATACTATATACATTGGTAATACCAATATACTATAATAATAATAATTTTTTGGCTGGACTGTGACTGTTTTCAACCATATATTTATTATTTTTTATTTTTATTTTTGCATATTCTTTCTAAATTTACCTTTTTTTGATGTTTGGATTCTAAGGAGAAAGGGTTTTTCCATTTATGGACTATAAAATATACAATTTTTGACTTATACAAAGTTATACATATATATTTTTTCCATACAAAAGTGCATATATCCAAAGCTCACTTACCAACTAGTATACCTACTTAACAAGATACAAGCATCATGGCCTCCTCAGACAATGAGGATGTTTGTGACATGAACACAAAATCAACACCTTATGTCACACTCTGCTCTGACAATGCAGGACGTTCCAGACAAGCAGCTTATATCTTCAATGATTCAAAGGACATTATATGTGACGATAAAATGAACTTGTCCTTATATTTTGTGACACTAGAGAAACTGTTAAGCCAGAAAATCAAATTATGGTGGGAGATAACATCTCTGGAAAATTATGTGAGAAGTAAACGAATCCCTAGAGGCTTAAGGATAAAGAAAACACCATCGTTTGGCTTCATCAATAGAGGGTTTGAGGAAAATTGGACTAAAATATTAGACTCATGTTCAATGAAACTAATGGAGCTTATTATACAAACTAAAGTAGCCGAGAAAAATCTCCTATTAGAAAGTATTAAAAAACTCCAAAATCAACTTGACAAGTTTGAGAGTATGCCAAACTTTGCCACTAATGACAATCTCCTATACCAGAACATTAGCAAACTTGATAAAGAAATCATGGAGAAAAAACAAATAAAGTTTGACAGGGACCGCTTAGATTATGAGCGTGGACAGGTATACATTTGGCAAAAACCTCCTCGCCCAACAAGGATTCCCAATACTCCAAATAAGACCAAAAAACCCCATCAAAAGAACCAACAACATTCACAAGGTCCAAAAGAGAAATCCACACCCAGACCCTCTATTCTTAAAAAGAAATCAGGTGATCAATCAAGTTTTTCAGATGCCTCTGACAGTGATTATCGGTCACATGGAGTGTCCTTTTCAAATAAACAGACATCAAACCAATGTGAATACAGCAGTGACCATGATTCAGAGTATAGTCAAGGATCCAAAAGTGAACAAAGACAAGCACCATCATTGTTTTCACAGTCAAAAAACGACCAAGGACAAGGCGCTCAAAGGGACGAGGGCGCAGTCTCAAAAAGGAAAAAATACACTTAAACCTAGAAGATAATGTTATTAACATCTCGGGGGTGCCCCTCTCTGTGAATGAACTGTCTGTACTCAACAAGGGACTTAACTTCGCTCCTCTTGAAAACTTTAGATTGTTTAACACCATTATTAATCTACAATGTTTCGTTAGAAAATTAGTACTGAAAAAGTTTTTTCATAAAGAGGATGTCAATGTACATGATGAATTTACTAATGTCCCTCCTGTTATGTTTCAGGACTCTGAGTCTGTTAATGAAAAAGACGGTTTAACATCATTCGCTGAGCTATGCACCCTCCAGGATATGAATAGTCTCCTAGATGAGCAGACCACACAGGAGGAGAATATATATGCATCCTCCTTTCTGGTAGGCTCAAGAGACTCAGGTTTGAAGACTCGCTCAAACTTTTATCCCTCTCACATAAAAGGCCCACACATAGCCACATTCGAGAAATTGGTCGAAAGAGACCTATTATTATTGGAAAAAGGTTACAAATTCACCCCCCTTCTCGGCAACAATATGTCCAAAGATGATCGCCTTAGCATTCAAAGTTTGATGACCAACAAAATCTTGGTCATAAAGAATGCCGATAAGGGGGGTGCAATTGTTGTTCAGAGCAATGCCAAATACAAGCTAGAAGCATTACGACAATTACACGACATGAACTCATACAAAACTCTAAAATCTGACCCCACAGATGTAATCAAAGTACAGCTTAATAACATTCTTGACTTCGGTGTCATTCTACAGGTATTGAGCGATAAAGAAAAAAGCTTCCTGTCTGTCCAGAACCCGGTGATCCCCATTTTTCACCATCTCCCAAAGATCCACAAATCTCTAGTCGACCCTCCAGGGCGACCAATAATATCGAGCATTGGATCTTTGGGAGATGGATTATCTAGATATATTGACATTTTTCTGCAACCACTGGTCCACAAACTTCCGTCATACCTACAAGACTCCACAGATTTACTCAATTCACTCTCACATTTCACTTGGTCACCCAATTATTTATGGGTTACTTTAGATGTCACTTCTCTTTACACTATCATTGATCACTCACAAGGTATTGCAGCAGTACAACACTTTCTTAATCACTCATCCTTATCACCAGCACAGACCACGTTTATATTAGAATCTATTTTATATTTACTCACTCACAATTATTTTCTTTTTGACACCACTTATTATTTACAGACACGAGGTACCGCAATGGGAACCTCATTTGCACCTTCATACGCAAATTTGTTTATGGGATACTGGGAGCACATGCACATTTTTAGTCACACTAATTCTTTTCGTAACAACATCACGTTTTATCGGAGATATATTGATGACTTGGTCTTAATTTGGGAAGGTGACACAGGGTCCCTGACGGAATTTGTGGACCAGTTAAACACAAACAATTACAATCTACATTTTACTTTTTCTTTCCATCATCAGAAGATTGAATATTTGGATTTACTTTTATCTATTGATTCATGTCAGTCTATCCAGTCTGATATTTTCAGAAAGCCAAACTCAAGGAATACGTTTCTTAAGGCAGATAGTGGACACCCACGCCCCTTAATTAAAGGTATACCTAAAGCTCAATTCTTAAGGTTGAGACGTATCTGTTCAACAACAGATCAATTTATAACACAGTCAAAAGAACTGGCCTTGAGATTTTACAATAGGGGATATCACAAAATGGACTTACAGAAGGCTTTTGAATATGCTTACCAAACTCCACGTAATAACTTGTTGAGAAAAAAGAAAAACATAGACTGTAAAAAAGATTCCACACCATTGTATTTTATTACACAACACAGTCGACAAGCAAATACCATACGCTCCATCGTAGCTAGACACTGGAACATCTTGTCATTGGACAACAAACTCAAACCACACATTGAGGAATTACCAAAATTTGTGTTTAAAAAAGCCAAAACCTTATCAAATTACATATCACCTAGTATGTATAGAAAACCATACAAAAAAACTAGGGGCTTTGTTCCCCCAATTGGCTTCTTCAAGTGTGGTTTTTGTAAAGTCTGTACCCATGCAAAGTCGATCAAAGCAATCCATTCAAAGGTAAACAGAAACAAGATCAGATTGAGGAGTTTTATCACATGCAATACCAACTATGTGGTATATATTCTAACATGTGGCTGTGGCATGAGCTACATAGGGCGTACAATACGTCCACTAAAGCTTCGAATAATGGAGCACATTAGAAGTATTAAGAACAAAGATCAGAGGTTCCCGGTGGCACGACACTTTATGGAATACCCTAAAGGTAATTTAAACCATCTAACCTTTAGTGGTTTAGAACATATTCCACTCCCAGTCCGACGTGGAGATCGCCAGAGGATCCTGAATCAAAAGGAAATGTTCTGGATCTTCACGTTGGATACCATGACACCTCGAGGTATCAATGTGGACTGGGAGATAAAACACTTTCTGTAAAAAACCTAAATAAACTTAAACATGGAGTGGTCTTGCCATTAGGAATTCCCGATATACTCATATATTCTTGTATATGTTCCTACACATGCTCTTACCTGTGTTGTTGACCCATGTGGCTTGTTCATATACACACTAATCGGTAACAGCAATTACCATGTGTATACTATATGTATACATGACATGTATAGGTAACAAATCGAATGATTAATTAGTTGTCCTTTTGTATACCTTTCAGTTCCAGTATATACATCTCTCTCCCTTGATGTGTTAAAAATACCTTGGATTCAGGTTAATGACCTAAGAATTATGAATATTCATTTTATTTTTGACACAACATGTTCACTAAATGATCCAATTTGATTGTCACATGATAATACTGTATACATTATTTAATATATACTCTGGATCATATAACTAAGTCGGGTTCCAACTTTCCTATTATGTCTTCCCCACAATCCCCCTTCCTCCCTTCCCCTCCCCCCCCCTTCCCCCCCCCCTCCCCTTTCCAGTTTTTTTCCCACCATTTGAGAACATATTATCCATTTAGGTCTCTAATACTCATATTGGTGTTGATGTAAAAATCATTATTAATATCAATCATTCTCTGAATGATCGAAAATTGCATAACAAATGTTGCCCTTCATGTTTCAACTTTAATTATGAATTATGTTGGTGTTAGTAATATCAAGATTTTCTATTTTTTATTGATTAGGAATTATTTGAGCTTTCCACATATATGTACTGATTATTTGGTTATGAATTTATTTGAATATTATGATTCATGTTATTTGGAAATAACAATTACCCCTTGCTATTACTTGTTTTTAAACTTAAAATCATTATTGTTAGTTGCCATCCATAGTTAAAAATATAGCCAATTGAATAACCTTTTTATATACTACCACATACATATATATGTCACCGGTCGTTTAAGACATATATTAAATTAATTAATTAACATCTATTGTTAGTATAGCTATATGTGGATCGCAAGATGAATTTACTTTGTTTTTAATCCCTTCGATTTCTACTGTGTATGACACTGATGCCCTTGTATGCCGCGCGAGCGCCCTCCAGCCAGGGACTCAGTTTCCCATCATGCTGTTCGCAGCATACTGGCAGTCCATTGGCTGGGTGACGTCACGTCCGGTCTACATCCGGTATATCAGAGCTCACCAGACACGAGTATGCTACTCTTTGAAAAAGCCCAATTGCAGGGTGAAACGCGTTAGAGGTGCAGGGGTATGCCTCCCCTCCTCTTTTTAACCATTTTTCAATAAAGGTTTTTGTATGCAGCACAGTCCGGCCTCAGAAACTTTCTTCCTGCATCGTGGTGCCCGCTGGTCTGCCTGTCCCCGTCGGTATAGGTACCTGTTCTACCAGCAGTTAACCACCACACTGCTGGATTAGAGGCACATTTGTGAACAGGGATAAGTCCGCTGTTACAGGCCGCGTGCGCAAACTGTAATGGCCGCCGCCACTGCTAACTGTGCATGTGCGAACTGGGGGATGTCCCTGACTATGGAGAGCCTCTTCCCACTCCCTGTAATGGCCATCGTGTCGCTTCTGGGGCTATACTGCACGTGTGTGAGCTTCCACGCATGCGCGAATGCACACAAGAGGGCGACGCCCTGTAGCCGATGTCGCCGGCAGCCCCCGGTGACGCGATCACCCCTGCAACTGCCCTCACGCTGTCGCAGGTAAGAGAGAGAGAACCGAATGACTGGGGAGCAAGATGGGACCTGGCTATATTCTCCCCCTGGTGGAAATACCAACGTTCCCGCTTGGAGGACATCACAACATAAGGTTAGACAATCAAAATGCAGTGCATAGAAGGTATAACTTAACATATGTACTCTAACATCAATGGTACATAACATACTCACATCAGTGATACCCGAGGCCAGCTGAGTGTTAGCTGTTTGCTGAGACCAATTGTGGGGTGCCCCTAACTGATAATGTGGGGATACCTCACTTTGACTTTTGTGAGCCTCTGCAAACTCATGGTCAGGTGCAACAATCACTGGTACCATACTACTTCCTCCCCCTGGTGGAAGGAATAGCACAGTGTCTCTTGGCCAGACCTTTACACAGCCTTGCGCAGCATGGATGCGGTAGGCCAGGAGGTCTTGACCTTTTCCGCGGTCCAGCACATGGTGAATGGAGCGCTCCTTTTTGCGCTTAGAGGAGGCAAATTTCACTGGATCACTCACAAAACAGTCCTTGTCCCTAAGCACTTGGGAGGCTTCCACTGGGAAGCGAGCGATTAGCAAAGTTGTTGGTCCCAAATGCATGGGTGATCTCCTCAGTGGGCAGGAGTACCAAAGGCTCCCCTGCCTGGGCAAGTGCCCGATTTTGGCTCCTTGTGACCACGGCCACAGGAGCATCTTCAGCAAATGAGCAGATGAGGTGCCCCAGGTCATTACAGAGTAGGATCTCAGTATGCAAACCTGGCAAGACACCAACATCTCTCACTCCTCAACTGGCACCCCAGTCGAGAAACACCCGGGTGACCTGGATTGACCTACGTCCCCAATCTGGCATAGTGACCTGCATGTTCAAGGGAGCAGGTCCTCTGGGCTGACCATATCAGGTCGTACCAGAGAAATTGTGGCACTCAATCAGGCCGGCTGTCTGGCAATTTCCGATGGTCACTGGACGCAAATACTTCCTCCGGACCTCATTCACCGGCAGCCTGATGGCTACAACTGGGTGCCCGTCCACCTCCTCTACTATGCCGGCTGGAGATGGTGTAGGGACAGCTGCCTGGGTCCACTGTTGCACCTGGTGCCAGTCCCACATAGGTGACCACTTTTGCAGCTTGGGTATGATGCCCCGGAGTGGGGTTGCTGGTACGATGCAGGTCGGGGCAATTTGGCATCAGATGCCCGGTCCGATGGCATTGATAGCACTGCTTCCCTTGTACAAACTCTGCGGGCTTGGCTTAACTTCCCCCGGTTGAAGACTTTGTCCTCTAGGTTGGGGTGGGGTGGTCAGCCACAGCCCCTTTGGGTGGTCAGCCACAGCCCCCTCGGGTGCCCGGGTAAGGGCGGCCCTGGCAGGGGCGAGCACCCGCTTTGCAAACTGCAGGTGAGTTGTCACAAACTCGTCCACCATCCGGGCAGCCTCAGTGTAGGTAGTGGGCTTGTGGTCAATCACTCACTCTACTTCGAGCAGAAACATCTGCAGGAATTGCTCCCGAAAGATGAGGTCCAGCAGTCAGTGGGATTTGGTGACCTTGCACAACTCGATCCACTGCATATCATGCTGGGCTAGCCGGGCTGCGATTTCATGTGGAGTCCCGGGCGGTCTTCTCTCGGACAAGAACTTCTCCCGGTAAGCCTCTGGGTGCAGGGCATACCGTTCAAGTAACACGGACTTCACATACTTATAGTCCTCGCTGTCCGCCCACGGGATACCCTGGAAGGACTTCAGGGCTCTCCTGGTCAGCTGGGATGACAAGTGTAGGATCGAGTCTTTCTCCGGGGAACACAGAACCGCAAACACTGGTCCTCAAAGACTTTCAGGAAGCCATCAATATCGTTGGTGCCATCCACAAACTTGCCAAAGCAGTGGAGAGACATCCTCGGGGGTCAGAGCTGGTCAGAGTCCCGAAGGGTTCAGGGTGCTGGAGCACCCTGGGAGGCCATGATCAGCTGCAGCTTTTGCTCAAATGTGACCCGACTGCCAAGGCAGTAATGAGACCAGTGAGGTCAGCGGGAGGGCTACCACAGGTGAGGCCAGGGGCTCATTCTCACCTTCAGCCTTGTCCTTCTCCTCAATGTCCAGGGTTATGTCCTGAACACGGTTGCCCCCAAATGGCAACACCAAAAATTCATAGAGACCACTTGGAATAATGAATGCTGACTTCTCCCCAGCCTTCTGGGTCAGGGGGATCTGCCAGTACCCTTTGCACAGATCCATTGTGGTCAGATACTTTGCCCCCGAGAGCTCATCTAACAGCTCGTCCGTGTGGGGCATGGGATAAGCATCTGACACCGTTCCGGCATTGAACTCAGCATAGTTCACACAGAACCGGGTGGTCCCGTACTTCTTAGGCACTAGGACTACCGGACAAGCCCAAGGGCTCTGCGATGATATAATTACCCCTAGGGCCAGCATCTCCGCCACTTCCCTATCTATACTACCCTTTACCTCTGCTGAAACCCAGTAAGCATGCTTATGCAGAGGTCTCAGATCTCCGGTAAGCACTGGGTGATCTGTGATATGTGTTCTGTCCAGCTTGTCCATGAACAGAACCCTATGCTGCTCTAACATCGAATTTGCCTGTACTCTCTGCTGTACACTGAGCTGGGAACCTATCTCAACCTGCTCTACTGTGCCCCCCTGCCTAGATTTCCCTAGGAGGTTAGGCATTGCTCGCCGGGACCCCATCGTTGGGCTACAAATAGCCAGCACTGATCCCTTACTCTTTTTTAAATATTCCTTAAGCATATTTATATGATGCGTCCTATTTCTACCGGTCTCTCCATCTAACTGTACAACATAGTTGCACTCATTCATCTTCCTGAGAACCGTGTATGGTCCAAACAAGGCAGCTATTAATTTGTTCTGACGAGTGGTCTTCAGAACAAGTACTTGCTGTTCTGGGGTGAATGATCTGCTATGGGCATTTTGGTCATACCAAGTCTTCTGCTTGGTCTGAGCCTCCCTGAGATTAACCTGTGATAACCGCATAAGCATTTCTAGCCGGTCTCTGAGATCTACCACGTACTGAAGCACAGAGGCATCAGTATTGGTAGTCTCCCCTTCCCATCCCTCACAGAATAGGTCAAGAGGTCCCCGTACCCTGCGACGATATAGAAGCATGAAGGGAGGGAAGCCTGTAGATTCTTGCGGTACCTCTCAGTATGCACATAGCAAGTGCTGTAGGTAAATCTCCCAATCTTTTCCTTCAGCCTCTATAAACACTCGAAGAATCTGCTTCAGGGTCCCATTGAACCTCTCACATAATTCGTTTGCCTGAGGGTGGGAAGGCGTCGCGCGCTGGTGCTTCACCCCGCACGCATCCCAAAGAAACGTTAACAATTCACTCATGAATTGTGACCCTGATCTGTTACAATCTCACTAGGAAAACCTACTCCAGTGATGATAACTAGCAATGCCTTACCACTGCCCTAGCATCGATGGTGGCAAGGGCTATAGCCTCAGGGTACCAGGTAGCAAAATCTAAAACTGCGAGTATGTAGCACTTGCCAGACCAACTGGGGATCATGAGGGGTCCCACTATGTCCATAGCTACACTCTGGATGGGTTCCACGATTACCGGTATTGGGTTCAGGGGTGTCTTCACACGATCACCCACCTTACCCACTCGTTGGCAGGCATCACAGGTGTGGCAGAACTCTGCCACTGCCCCCGATGCCCCGGCCAGTAGAAACACTGAAACAGTCTGTCTCCCGTCCGAATGACCCCCTGATGCCCCGCTAGTGGTATGGATTTGGCTACTTGTAACAACCGTTGCCTATACTCCCTCGGTACCACTGTCGCCTACCTGTCCAGACCCTATCTAACCCGGTAGACCCCTGCTCTCTGTACAAGGGCCCGCGGTGCCATGAGTAATGATTTGATCCACTGTCCAAGGCAGTTTCGGATGCCCGGAGCCTCATGTCCTCCAAGCTGGGATCAGCTCTCACTGCATCCCTAAACTGTAACCCTAATTCTGGGCACCCAGCCTTAGTCTCTAAGTCGGGGGGAAAGAGAACATGTAAAGGAGAAGGAGGCAGCACACTGTCGTGACTCAGTCTTGCTTACGTGCCTGGTCTCCTCAGAGACCCCTGGAACTGTTGGTCCCAAATGCAGGGGGACAGCGGGTCCTTCAGGTGCAACTCCTGATCTCTGACTCCTGGTAATCGCTGCAACAGGAGCCAGCTCTGCCATAAACACACATGTAACATGCCCCAGGTCATTGCCAAGTAGGACCTCAGCATCTAACCTGGGCAATACCCCCACCTCCCTCATGCCACATCTGGCACCCCAATCAAGGAATACCCGGGCAACTTTGGAGTGACCGCGGTCCTCCATCTGGCATAGTCACTTGCATCCCTGTGCATGGGAGAAAATAAGCTGTGTAGTACATCATCCACAGTATCAATTTAAATATGGTGAAATAATTAAACGTATGGCGTAGTACATTGGAGAGCAAACTTTTTCCCCTGTGCCCCCCTGTTGGCTCTCCCTCCTGCTCGTGCGCCCCCTCTCCCCTCCGCACCTTGCCTCCGACGTTCTGACAATTACCCCGTAGCGTCATTTGACGATGCATCGCCAGAAGCCGCAGTACCCAAGGTAAGGGAAGTTACAGAGGCCTTCGCCGCTCCCCCAACATCTGTAACCACCGCGCCTCCCCCAGAAAATCTTGCACCCCCCAGTTTGCGTACCTCTGTATATTATAATAATAAAGTCTTTACATAAAACAAGGAAAAGTCAGGGTCTCTCTTCTCAAAAGAAGTGAACTATGGTAGATTTACCATGCTAATTATACTGTCCCTTCAGGTATAAATGAGCAGTGTTCGACAAATCCATTTGTTTACAGGCCCGGGTCGACTGGATTTGACCCTGTGGCGACTTCCTCATGGCCGCCCAAGCAGAGCACGCGGTGCTCGCGCTGAAAAAAAAAAAATTTTTTTTCTAAATCCAGCAACTTGATTGGCTGGCAGGACTTGGCAGGCTGCCAAGATTTTTTCCCCTCAAGGCCACGCATGCAGATCCCTTTCCTTTCCTGCCTGCTGCTTGAAAAGGTTAGTAGATGGTAGCAGAGTGTTCCCCCCCCAGTTCCCCCCCTTCCCCCCCAGTCCCAGCTTCCTCCCCGTTCCCGTGTCTGCCAGCGGGGCGGGAGGTGGTAGCAGGGTGTTACTCCCCCGCAGTCTCCTCTTCCCCCCTGGTCATGTGTCTGGCTGCCGCCGGTGGTCCCCCCCCCCCTGCCACCGATATCCCCTCCCTGCCGCCGATATTCCCCCCCGCCTCACATGGCCCCCTTGCCATCTCACATGGCCCCCCTGCTGCCTCACATGGCCCCCCTGCCGTCGACAGTCCCCCCTGATGCCGATAGTCCCCCCCCCTGCCGCCAATGGTCGCCCCCCTTCCGCCGACGGTCCCCCACTGCCGCCGACGGTCCCCCTCTGCCGCCGACGATCCCCCCCACTACCGACAGTCCCCCCTGCCGCCGACAGTCCCCCCCTTCCGCCGATAGTCCCCCCCCCCCCGCCGATTGTCGTTTCCCTGTCTCACATGCCCCCCCTGCCGTCGATTGTCCCCCTCTGCCGCCGATGGTCCCCCTTTGCCGCCGACGGTCCCCCCCTGCCGCCAACGGTCCCCCTCTGCCGCCGACGGTCCCCCTCTGCCGCCGACGGTCCACCCCACTATTTACAGTCCGCCCCTGCCGCCGACAGTCTCCCCCCCATGCCGCCGAAAGTCCACCCCGACTCACATGGCCCCCCTGCTGCCCACCCTGCTACCAACCCAGTGTAAAGGAAATAAAACAAGCGCAAAAATCTGTGAGTAAGAAGGATACGTTGTAGTTCCAAATATAGGTTTCGCGTGATGACATCATACGCGCGAGTCGCACTGGACTTTGGAACGCATGAATGATTGAAACCAATGGAAGCCGGATGAACAGGAAAAAAGGAGCGAAATTCAAAAGTACATATAGGGAAAGGACAGAAGGACTTTTAGAAATCCCCTGGAAGAAGTCTTATTAGACGAAATGCATTGGGACATTATTCACCTACCATACAGATTGTATTAGATCCTTTTGGGTTTATCTGGAACACTGGTACCTCCTCCTAGCTGTATCCCCTGGTATATGGCCATTGCTGGGATTTATTGGGAGTTGGGATCCAGTTGCTTCAGTGTACCTCATTTTGGTTATCTGTTTGCAATACTGTTTTTTGTATTTACCATAAATATTATATTTCCTTTTTTCCTGCGTCCTTTTCCCTCCTTGCTTGGTATTATCCAGTGATTCCAGAACCACCCTTATAAGTTGGTCACTTTAACAACCACAAGTTTTAATATCTTCACATAAAATGTGAGTGCACATTTTACTCTACTACTCTATAATTATCCACTTATACAGTATTACACTATTTGTGGTTTTTATTCTTTTGAGAATATCCTGTTACCGGGAATCCTGCTCGACACTGCAAGTCCTACGACTGGAGACGATATACATCATTAGAGGTGCCCTGGCAACAGAAAATCTACAACAACAGTGTGGTTAAACTTAGTAACCGAAATGCCCGCTTGACCTCGTCAAATGTGAGTGCAATACCTTTCCTGCTTTGATTATATGTACAGTATTACACTATTGTGTGTTTTTTCCCTTTTCTTCTTATATTCTGAGGAAACCGTGCGCATCTGGAACCCTCTTTCCTTACCCACCCAGTGTCCCTGTGTCTCACCCACCCACCCAGTGTCCCTGTGTCTCACCCACCCACCCAGTGTCCCTGTGTCTCACCCACCCACCCTCCGTGTGTCTCACCCACCCTCCCTGTGTCTCACCCACCCTCCCTGTGTCTCACCCACCCAAGCACCTACCCTCCCTGTGTCTCACCCACACTCCCTGTGTCTCACCCACCCAAGCACCCACCCTCCATGTGTCTCACCCACCCAAGCACCCACCCTCCTGTGTCTCATTCACCCAAGCACCCACCCTCCCTGTGTCTCACCCACCCAAGCCCCCACCCTCCATGTGTCTCACCCACCCAAGCACCCACCCTCCCTGTGTCTTCCCCACCCAAGCACCCACCCTCTCTGTGTCTCAAACACCCAAGCACCCACCATCCCTGTGTCTCAACCACCCAAGCACCCATCCTCCCTGTGTCTCACCCACCCAAGCACCCACCCTCCCTGTGTCTCACCCACCCAAGCACCCACCCTCCCTGTGTCTCACCCACCCAAGCACCCACCCTCCTGTGTCTCACCCACCCAAGCACCCACCCTCCCTGTGTCTAACCCACCCAAGCACCCACCCTCCCTGTGTCTCACCCACCCAAGCACCCACCCTCCCTGTGTCTCACCCATCCTCCCTGTGTCTCACCACCCAAGCACCCTCCCTGTGTCTCACCCACCCAAGCACCCACCCTCCCTGTGTCTCACCCACCCACCCTGTGTCTCAACCTTGTCTCACCCACCCACCCTTCCTGTGTCTCAACCTTGTCTCACCAACCCACCCTCTCTGTGTCTCAACCTTGTCTCAATGAGACCCAGGGAGGTGTCTCACCCACCCTCCCTATGTCTCAACCTTGTCTCACCCACCCTCCCTGTGTCTTAACCTTGTCTCACCCACCCACCATCCCTGTGTCTCAACCTTGTCTCAACCACCCTCCCTGTGTCTCAACCTTGTCTCACCCACTCACCTTCCCTGTGTCTTAACCTTGTCTCACCCACCCACCCTCCCTGTGTCTCAACCTTCTCTCACCCACCCACCCTCCCTGTGTCTCAACCTTGTCTCAAGTGTCTCCAACCCTCCCTGTGTCTCAACCTTGTCTCACCCACCCACTCTCCCTGTGTCTCAACCACTCACCCACTCCCACACCCACCCTCACACTCTCGCTCACACTCTCTCCCACTCTCAGTGTCTCCTTCACACTGTCTCTGTGTCTCGTTCACACTGTCTCTGTGTCTCGTTCACACTTTCTATGCGTCTCGTTCACACTTTCTCTGTGTCTCGTTCACACTTTCTCTGTGTCTCGTTCACACTTTCTCCGTGTCTCGTTCACACTTTCTCTGTGTCTCGTTCACACTTTCTCTGTGTCTCGTTCACACTTTCTCTGTGTCTCTCCCACACTTTCTCTGTGTCTCTCTCACACTTTCACTGTGTCTCTCTCACACCTTCTCTCTCTCACACCCTCTATCACCCTCTCTCTCACACCCTCTCTCCCCCTCACCCTCTCTCTCCCCCTCATCCCCTCTCTCTCTCCCCCCTCACCCTCCCTCTCTCTCCCCCTCACCCTCTCTCTCTCTCCCCCTCACCCTCTCTCTCCCCCTCCCCCTCTCTCTCCCCCTCACGCTCTCTCTCCCCCTCCCCCTCTCCCTCCCCATCACCCTCTCCCTCCCCATCACCCTCTCTCTCCCACCCTCTATCTCCCTCACCCTCTCACACACACACACCCTCTCACACACACACCCTCTCACACACACACACACACCCTCTCTCTTTTATTGCTCTCTCACCCACACTCTGTCTGTCTCTCTCTCAAACACTCTGTCTCTCTCTCTCACACTGTCTCTGTCTCACACTCTGGACCTGGATATCTTATTTACCCTATATATATTAACTGGCCTATACCTACACCGAAATAACCTATACTGCTTTCTTCCAGATCTAACTCTAAAGTTTCACACGGGAGACATCGGAATCCCCCCTAACCCAGAAGACAGGTAAGGAACAGCTCACCCTCCAACATATAACATTGCTGGAATGAGGGTACCTGGACGACGGATCAGGTAAGATCACACACACACACACACGTAACAAGGACCAATTGTACTATAATGTAATACAATAAATAAACTTATGTCAAAAACGAATGTTCTGACTAGGAATTTATTCAATTTATTTTATTTGATTTTTTTAAAGCAGGCCTGGGGGCGGGACTAGGGCGGGGCTGGGGGTGGGATTAGGGTGGGGGTGGGGGTGGGGGTGGGATTAGGATGGGGTTGGGGGCGGTACTAGGTGGCGAGTAAATTTTTTTGTTCGGCGAGTAGATTTTTTGGTGATTTGTCGACCACTGTAAATGAGGATATGGAGGTTTTCTGTTATGTAAATGGCTTCTTGTCTTTTTGCCCATAGTTTTAATTTATTGAGCTTCCACGCATGCGAATAGCTCTACCTCTCCCAGGTACGTATGCTGCTAAAGCAAAGATACACTGCACTTTGCTAAAACCCCAATATTTCATTTGATGATTTTATAAAAGTATATGGAAATAGTCATTTATGTTGCTGCCTTTGTCTCGTTTAACGAAGTGTTGTAATTTGCTTTTTTTGGTGCAAATTTGGTATAAACCCTAATAATACTGACAATAGTGTTAGACAAGAATTACGTTTCTATGTATCAAGCCAAACATTTATTTGACACAGCAAGGATATTTCCTTATATACTGTAGCGTAACAAAATGTATTATTTTCACAGTATGGCTATTATATTATGATATTACACTAATAATTTGGATTTACTAGCACTAGTCGTAATCTATTTATTTTTTTAAACATAGTTCTGTTTTCATTTAAATTGTATCAACCAGATATTCAACATGCTAGATGGGTCAAAAGTAATTTCAAACAACAAATTGTGTGTTATGTATTAAGTTTTCTTACATATAACGCACAATTTATGAAGGTTTCTATTACATTTTAGCTCTTACATTTTGATGCAATTTTTTTTTAAATATAATGTTTGTATACAGACCCCTTTGGTATTTTGGGGTCTCCTGGACTGGCTGCAAAACTGGGACAAACTCAATGTACGAGAACAGCATCAAATGTATTAATGAAAAGGGAGCCTATTGAAAGCATTTTGAGTTTATTCTTTGTTTAATATGGTGCAATTCTTTTACATTAAGATGCGTATTCATCAAAGTCTCCTGGCTGCAAAACTGGAGCAAAAAATGGCACCAGATTTATCAGGATAAAACATTTCCTGTGAAACCTATTGCATTTTGTTCGTTCTTTACTATATCTAGTGCAGCATTTTGCCCCAGTTTTGCAGCAGGGCGATCTTGATAAAAAATCCCCTGAGTTTGCAGTCAGAAGTGTGCAAATAAATGCATTTGACATCAGTGTTGACTAGTTTTCCCTGTATGGGCAGTGTCTTTATTTCACAGATAATTTAGCTTACAAACCATGTTCTATTACTTTGTTACGTTGGTTATACCACTGTTACCGTGTTGATCTTAGCTTTATACCACAGGGAAATAATATCTGTTATACATGGATTCTCCCGGGAATGATCTATTTTCAGTACTGTAATATATAGGATTTCTGTGTAGTTTCATATTACAACCACAATGCTTCAGTAGACTTCTAATTGTCACTGAGTATGGGATTTTCTTTACTATATTTAATTTATCTATTTTATTTACAGATACTTTACACTTTGGGATTTTACATTGGGGAAGTTATACCATCTGCTACTGGATACAGATAGTTTACACTTGGGGATACTATGTGGATTACCATAGTAATCATAGTAATTGCTAAATTATTACCATCTGCCTTTGGATATAGATGCTTCTCTTGTATTCTAATTAGGATGTGCTAACTTTTGCGAACAAGGCAAAATGGCCCGTTTTTGGTCACGAAAAGTTTAGCAAAATCGACAACAAATCCCCAAGTATCTTCTACCCAGAATTTGGTATAGATCTTTTGGTGCACAGAAAAACAGGGAGAGAGTGTGAGAAAGAGAGGACAAAGAGCGAAAAAAGAGAAGGGAATACAATTTAGTCAGATCAAACTTTTTGTGACAAGATTCTCAAACCAAATGTTGGTAGATTTGCACCTCTAATTACATCGCTTTTATATTTTTGATATGCCATATACTCTGTTATCTTATTGAGCTGTGTACTCTTTTGGTTTACCCATGAACATTAAGGTGTGCTCTGACATTGTTCTTTCCACTTCCCTGTTTGATAACACCACCACATTTAGCTTCAGCAACGCACTGACTTTTTGCAGGGTTTTAAATGTTGAATGACAATCTCTAGAAGTGTATATTACCCTGTGCAAGCAACTTATCCCCTACCTACTCAAAAAACCATTCCCCAAATCAGTAATTGATGCAAGCATAGAAAAACTGACGCAATTGATTCATTGATACAAAAGCTTGTGTTATATACATAACTCAAACCCAGTCTTTCCTCTCTTCTTTTTCTTACTCTACTTTTAAGAATCTTTAATCAAATGACCAGGAGAGTCTTTTCCAAAAGACACGTCTTAAAAATACTCTTGTACACAGAGGATATTAAGGTTTGTATAGAATCTACAAGGAAATGGGCACCTCTTATATGGCACCAGACATGGAAGATCATACACATATAAATCACCCTAATTATGACAAACTTGTTGAAATTATTTGAAGATTAACCAATGTACATGTAAATACATGAATAGGGACTGTCATCTGTTGCAATATAAAATTTGTTTAAATCATTCATTTTTCTCATGAATTTATTGACGCATATATTTGATAAAACTAGCATTAATCAGGCTCTTCCTGAAGTGGCGTTCACCTTTATCCAAAGTTATATAACTACAGCTGAACCCCGTTATAACGTGGTGCTCGGGATCCACATGAGACCGCGTGTATATATAGTCTATGCCCAATTTGAACAAATGTAGTATATTAACCCTTAAAGTGCCTCACGGTGTACCCTGAATGTTATGAGGGCTGGCAGTTTAGGGGCCCTATTATGTTTAGGTTGTATCATGCTAGAAACATTTATTGACCAGTCCAATAGAGTGGTGAATGTAATCCGAATGGAAGTGAATTATCCTCCACTTCCATTAAAGTCCTTGTGGTCCTGCCCACCACCACATAATTGCTACACCAAGTGATGATGAGGTTGACATTCGGAAGACTGGTGTCACTCAGCTTACCAGTATAATTTACCTTCAATCTTATGTTGGGGTATATTTGTGTAACACCTAGTTATTATCATTAGACTGACATATATATGCTAATGTGGGGACCCCATTTCCTAGTCCTTGTTATTACCGGTGCTGTCTCACTAGCTGAGCACGAGGCCGAAGGTTAGACAATAGGACATGGCACCGGGCTTTGAATAACAAAAACTTACTTATAGAAAAAACCCTCCAAACACAGCTATAAGTCACTGCGCAGTTGTGTACCAGTGTCTTTCCCCAATCCTTTTGACCCTATAATATAAGGGACTGTGTGTGGGAGCTGGAACACCGTTAGAGCTGACGAAATAATATTGCTGAAATGAAGATACTGTTGATATATTTCTGAAATGGACTGGGGGGGTCTCTGGAGAAGGATTGAAAGTGATGTTCAGTTTCCATTTTGTAAAGTCAGTTATGTCTAGTATCCATTTTGTGAGTAAGAATGTGTATGTGGTGTGAATGAGAGAGTTTAGTTTCTAACTAGATTTACGACTATGCCTAAAGTAACGCCCACATTCTTGTGATAGTGAGTACCAGGTACCTATTCATGGCTGTTTGAGGACAGTTCTAACCAGGTTTAATGAGCTGTAAGATGATTGGTTTAAGAATTAAGGAGTGGTTAGTATATTCTGCCTAGTAACACATTTTGAACAAAGGAAATTAAATGTATAAAGGTTGCTGCCTGGACACTCCCTGACGGAGAGTGTCTTGTAGACTTTTGAATGAGTATGATGATACTATACAATAAACTACTTATTATCAGCTGAACCCCGTTTGTCAATTTGGAACATTGACAGAGCTCTTATGGAAAATGTGTACCTGTAGCAGGCATGTGTCTTCACAAAAACATCGGTACCCTTGTTCAGTGGTGAGGATCTCCTCCACTGAAACTGTCTGTAGCCCACGAGCCCCCACCTTTTTTCATTGAAGGTTACACACGAATGTGCATACAAAAGGAAACTTATCAAGATGTGGCGCTCTAAATAATCAGATATTAAACAGTGATAATAGTGTAAAAAATAATACACAGTGATACTTATACAGACATATAGGAAGATGCAGCTGTGACCCAGTTGAGGTTTGCTCGGTCAATCCTCGTGGTGTATAGTAGCGATGAAGTCTCCGGGAAGCGCAATATAAAGTGATTAGCAAGGGACTTACATTTGCTCCCACTACTGGACCAAATAAATTTGGTCTTTATGTCGATACACATAAATTTTTACGATCATTAACTCTGAAAAGATTTTTTATGAATAAAGATGTGGAAACCAGGAATTGGGACAATAATAAAAATACTAATTCATTAATCCCTAATACGAGCACTCCAGGCTTTATTCATTCTAAATGTAGCGGTCATGTAAAATGCCTACAGTCATCTCTCCTGCTGGCAGCAAGGCCTGGTAAGTGTGGGCATGCCAGCAGTAATCATGGAGGTTTTCCCTCACGCCCTGGTGGGGTGCCCTGTGTATGGATGGGACTGGTCACATGCTCTGACTCCATGGTTAGTGATGTCAGAGGTGTGTCAGCCTCAGAAGTTACATAAGGCACAGCACTGTGACTAACAGTTAGTTGAGGAAGGAGTTCAAGTTCTTGCAAGGTGTTTGCAGAGTTCAGAGACTAGTGGACAATTATGTTATAGTGGCTGATATAGGAGTCTGTGTCCAGGGACCTGGCACAGAGCAGTGAATCCCTATTCTAGGAGACATACCTACCAAAGGGAAGCGGCTAGAAAATGATTGGCTGAGTACACCCCATTGTGGAGGGCAGCTATGCCCACCTGTACAATAAAGATGGAGCTGATCAGAAAGACCCCTGTGTGTGAGAGTATGATTACACAGGAGGTTGCACCACGGAGGAGTTCCTCAACAGGATCATCCCCTTGCGGACGCAGGGACCCTGATGAGGTGGAGGCGCTGCACTGGAACTAGGTGAGACTCAGCACACTACCTCAGCTGCCTGTCTGGACGGGTCCTCCCCACACACCATCATGCGGGAGACTCAGGAGTCCTGTTGCCAACAGGTGCACCACCAGACACTATCCCACTGTAATGGGGACCGGTTAGACCACAGGGGCCAATGTGAGATTGGGTGGGTCAGGCCGGTTCAGAAATACCGTTACATAAATTTAAACCTCAATCACAATTTTTTCCCAAATTTGCAAAGGGAAATCATCTTGAGGTATTTTTTCAATTAGTAACAAAGGATTTGGAAACCCTATGTAATAACAAAGGCAGGCAACACAATAACCTGACTAAGGAAGAGAGAATAGCGCTAGAAGACCTCACAACAGATAAAACAATTATGATTAAACCAGCCGACAAGGGGGGGGGGTGTTGTAATTATGGATCATGAATATTACATGTTAGAATCCAATAAAATACTGGGTGATAGAATAACATATCAGAAATTGAAGTCCAATCCTACAACACTCTATAAAAAGGAACTTCAAGCCCTATTGGAGGATGGTAGAAGACTGGGAATTCTGGAGGAACATGAATTTCAGTTCCTATACGTGGAGGATCCAGTGTTCCCGGTCTTCTACTTCCTACCAAAAATACACAAAAATATTACACACCCCCCAGGGAGACCAATAATATCTGGTATTGGGTCATTAACGGCAAACCTGTCAGAATTTATTGACAGCTATTTACAAGATATTGTGAAACAACAAAAATCTTATCTAAAAGATACCAGTGATGTAATCAGGGCCCTTAGGAACATAGAATGGCAGGACAACTATATATTGGTTACCACCAATGTAACAGCTTTGTATACATCTATAAAACACGAGGATGGTTGCAAGGCGGTGAAAATGTTCCTGGAGAAAGATGGGAAAATCCCTGAGGAACAGATAGAATTCCTCATCAGATGTATCCGATTTGTCTTAACAAAAAATTTCTTTTGGTTCTGTGATGAGTTTTTCCTGCAACTATGTGGAACCGCCATGGGGACCAAATTTGCCCCCAGCTATGCCAACCTACTTATGGCCATGTGGGAAGATCTGTATATATGGTCTTGGATAGGTCTGGGCGCAAATTTGGTCACATGGCGGAGGTTCATTGATGATATTGTCTTTGTTTGGAAGGGCACATTGGAGGATCTAGATGCATTTTTTGTGTATCTTAATAGTAACGAATTAAATCTTAGATTTACCTCCATTGCCAGTAAGACCACTGTAAACTTTCTGGACTTAACAATATATATAGAAAACAATGTTATAAAAACAAAAAACTTTTTCAAAGATGTAGATGCGAACAACTACATCCTGCAGTCAAGTTGCCATCTTAATAAATGGATTAACAACATCCCATATGGCCAATATTGTAGACTTACACGAAACTGCACTGACAACGATGTGTATGAAGAACAATCAACTATACTGTCCAGAAAGTTTTCAGAGCGGAATTACAAACCCAATATTATTCAAAAAGCATTGGATAAAACAAGACATGTATCAAGAGAGTCTATGCTAACCCCTAGAGTAAAAACTAGTGGGAATGACAATATAAAAGTACCCTTTATTACCCAATACAATAGGGATGCACATAAAATAAACAAAATACTGAATAATCACTGGTCTATCTTGAAAAATTATCCTATCATAGGCACTTCTCTACCCGACAAGGTCCAAATGGTGTATAGGAAAGCACCAAACGTAAAGAAACTAGTAGCACCTAGCGCTTTGAGGGGTTCCACAAATACTAGAAACCCCACGTGGTTAGAACCACCGAAAGGGTTCTTTGATTGCAAATTTTGTATTGCTTGCCACTACAGTTGTAAGACTACTAATACCTTTCAGTCTAACACCACTAAGAAGGTATATAGTATAAAACAACATCTTAACTGTAGGTCTAACTTTGTTATCTATTTGATTGAATGCGAGTGTGGTCTACAATATATAGGGAAAACTATAAGACCCCTGAAAATACGCATTTTGGAACACATAGGGAACATAAAAAGAAAAATGACAACACATAGTGTTCCAAACCACTTCCTGATGGCACATAATGCGGACCCTAAGGGGTTAAAATTTAAAGCAATCGAGCAAGTTATGCCTCATTGGAGAGGAGGGAATAGACACACAGCACTGATTAAAAGAGAATCTTTCTGGATGTTCGAATTAAAAACTATGTCCCCATCCGGTTTGAATCTAGATTTTGATCTTAAACCTTTTTTGTGATTTTATAATGAACTAACGCTTTGTTTCTGCTTCTATTTTAGAAATTGCCTTTGCTCATATGATTAATGTCATGTACCTTCCACCTACATTTCCCCCAGTGTAGGGACAGCACCCCCTTTCTGTTACCTGTTTTTAACATTTTATAGTAATTTTAGTAATTTTATAAATATGGTGTTTTTATATTTAGATTACCAATTGTATGGACTTTTATTGCAAATTTTATATTGAGGATTAAATTCAAACGAACCAATGCATTTTAAACTGATTGTATAAATGATGTGTATTTTATGATGGATTGTATTTAAACTTGTTATTTGCACTGTAGAATTGTTAATCTATAATATTCATATATGTGCAATACAGAGACAGTAATGTTTTAGTCTCATTATAGTCTTAAGTGCATACGATTAACTCAAATAGAATCAGGTGAAATATTGACCAATGAGAACCCAGATTAGGGTATATATATCTCTCCCAATCACTAAAACGTCACTCCTGATGAAACCTATGTGGTGAAACGCGTAGAGTGACGTTTTTTTCCTGAGCCGGCCGGAACCCCAGGAAGTGGACGCAGCGGATGACATCACTTCCGGTTGATTGGAACGCACCGGTGAAACGCACGCCACGAGAGAGGGGAAGCGGAGATACCATCCACCTGGCCATAGAGATCCATTGAGATCCAAATGCTTGCTTGTATTTGAAACCATGTGAGTGTAATTTGATCTACTTACCATCTATAAATTGTACATACGGTCTGCACTATGTCCAGTTGTATCTTTCAATAAGGTCCCTGGGAGTCCATATATTCGGGGAAATACTGATTTCTGCATCTCCTGGTGATCGAGTGACAACCATAGGCGTCCTTAAAAGATACCTTTATGTGCCTTCAAAACCTCTCACGTTTGTGAGTATTTAATAAAGAGCCAAGTCATCATTTTTTGAGCATAATTTTTACAATATTGCACTATCACTATTTATTTTTCTTTACATATATTGCGCTTCCCGGAGACTTCATCGCTACTACACAGGAATGTGACCAGCTCAAAAGCTATGCAAGTTAACATGTTGCTATTGCTACAATGGAATTCTAAAATTGTTTTCAATTAGTTTTAAAGTATTAATCCCACCGACATTGCAAATGCATTCAATGACTACTTTGTGGGGTGTGCTACTAACTTATTAATGAAACGCAACCCAAACCACAAACATTAATCTCATCCTGGGAGTACCCATATAGCCCCACCCCCTCCCAACACTTCCCACAAGTTTCAATTTGGCCCAGTATCTGAAGAGGAGATTACACAAGCGCTCCTCAAATTACAACTACGCAGCCAATGTGGACCTGACTTACTGCAATCTAGGTTCCTAAGACTTGGTGCCCCAGCCATTGCCAAACCAATTGCTTCCATAGTCAACTCTATCCTGTCTGCAGGCCATATCCCTAAGACCTGGAAAACTGCTAGAGTTGTCCCAATCTTCAAAAGTGGAGACAAAAACTCTGTCTCAAACTACAGACCAATCTCCCTTCTCCCAATTCTATCCAAAGTCATGGAAAAATGTGTCCACTCCCAACTAAGCGATTACTATACCAAGACAAATTTCCCTAGCCAATTCCAATCTGGCTTTTGCCCCAAACCCTCTACCGTAACTACCCTGCTAAAAGTTTGCAATGAAATCCAGTGTGGAATGGAACGTGGTAACCTCACTGGTGCAATATTCCTAGATTTTGCAAAGGCTTTTGATACTGTTGATCATGCTATCCTGCTTAACAAACTCCAGAGCTCTGGAATAGGAAAGCATGCTTTAAACTGGTTCCATTCCTACCTATCAGGTAGATCCCAACATGTGTCCATCTCAGGCTCTAACTCCAACCCCCTGGATATCACCTGTGGCGTCCCGCAAGGCTCTGTTCTGGGGCCCCTACTCTTCTCAGTGTTCATCAATGATCTTCCCACAGCTTGTAAGGAAGCTTCAATACACATGTATGCAGATGACACAATCTTATATGCACACAGCCATAGCCTCTCCGAACTTGAACACGTACTTCAGTCTGACTTTTTGAGACTCGAAAACTGGATTTCCCAAAACAAACTGTTTTTAAACACTGACAAGACTGTAACAATGGTATTTGGTTCCAAGACTAAATTTTTAAAGCTTCCAGCGACTGAGCTCCAGATTAGAACCAACACTAACACCACCCTAACTCCTGTTACTACTTTTAAATACCTGTGCATGTGGTTGGACTCCCACTTAACATTCGGAATGCACATTGATACCCTGACAACCAAGACCTATGCCAAACTAGGGGTACTTTACCGGAACAAATCCTCCCTAAGTCTCCTGGTCAGAAAGCGTATCGCACAGCAGATGTTAATGAAAATTATTGACTATGGAGACATAGTATATGGCTCGGCACCTCAAACCCACCTCAGCAAACTTGACACCCTTTACAATTCAATTTGTCGTTTTGTTCTCCAATGCAACTATAACACACATCACTGCAAAATGCTCAAAGAACTAGATTGGTGATCACTCGAGTCTAGGCGCAAAGTTCACCTTTCCTGTCTTGCCTTTAAATTCTTTATGGGCAAGCTACCCAGCTACCTGAACAAGCTCCTCACCCCTACCACATGCAGCACCTATCACCTGAGATCAGACTCCAAAAGACTGTCCATGGTCCCAAGGCTCAACAAATTATCTGGACGTTCCTCTTTCTCTTACCGTGCACCCCAAAACTGGAACAACCTACCAGAGACTCTCACATCCACCACCAGTTGAAGTTCTTTCAAATCTAAAGCTGTCACACATTTTAATCTGGTCTGTAACTGTTTCATACGCCCATAATATTTATTTTCTTTAACTGTGCATGCAATCTCTTGTATATAATGTATACCCTGCTCATTTATGTAACTGTTTGTAACCATGTATTTGTAGCTAGGTCTCCTTTTGTTGTCAGTACCCCCTCACCTCGAGCGCGATTGCGGGTACCGCCAAGTCTCAGGGCGGTCAGGCTCCGGCTCGGGGGTTGCCGGGGATGCGTGCGGCCGGTTGCTAAGGCCGCGATCGCGTCACCGGGCTCCCGGCGCTCCTGGAGCCGGGCGGTGAGAGCGCCGCCATTGCCCAGATACTCGCGCATGTGCAGTGATCGCGCCTGCGCAAGGAAGCCTGAGAGCCAGGGAGAAGTCGCGCGAAGGTTGCAGCAGCCCCAGAGAGAGATTGCGCAGGCGCAGGAGAGGGAGAGAAAGCCCGCGAAGCCTTAGCCTACCATGGAAGGTTTTAGCCAGGGACTACAGATCCCATGAGCCTTCACCGTGGCGTCCGAGGGTTCGCGTCCTGCGAGACGCAGTAGTTAGTGTCCTCTCTAGAGAGGGACACCGGTTGATGCTATATGCACGTGTGTTTCTGTGTTCACTAGTAAAATCACTGATTGGTTACCCACGTTGTGCTGGTTATTTATATGTGTCCTGCGAGGACCAATTCCTGCTTTGCTAGGAACCATCGCAGGTGGAGGCGCTGCACCGAGTACAAGAGTACTTCTAGTCTTAATATATTGCCCCAGGTTCCCAATGGTGGAAGCTCAGCCCTCCTGTGAGCCAACAGGTAAAGCACCACACCCTGGTAACACTGTATGTCCTTCGCACCCACACTATAATCTGCGATTGGGTGGGGGAATACCCGTTACATTTGGAGGCGCTGCTGAGAGATTGAAACTGGGGTGCCCTTTTCAGTATCAAATTGTCCGATTTAAACGCCATCATGTCCGTGCCGTCCAGGCAAGATGTCCATGACTTGGCCTTAGCACACCGCGTGTCTCCAAGGCACGTGGTTGCAGTGGTGGGAATATCCAATGATACAAGCTACCCCACCGTACGCACCCAAGTACGGGATTGTCCGGGACTGGCCACTGCCCAGATGATAGACTTTAAACTTGATGCTGACGGCCGGAGAACCACCTACCTCATGGCCACAGAAGATGACATATGCTCAAAGACTGTTCCCGATGTATTGAACCTACCCGAGCCCTCAGTAGAGGAATGTATTATGATCTATCCTGACTCCCAGGCTCCCGAAGAAGCGTCAGTACCTACTGGACCCATCGCAAGCCACTGGGCCATCAGTACTCCTCAAGGGGCAGGCACACCCAGAGTCTCCTTCACCCTGAGCGGTATCGGGGGAATCAGCAGCTGGGCGGGGAGCCCACCCACCTCGCATACTCCTGATAGATGGCCCAGCGGGGCCCCAACCATGCCTAGCGTAGGAGCTGGCACCAGTAGTCATCCCCGTAGTGGCGATCCTTCCTTGAATATGATGGTGTCCCAACTAGTAGAAGGTGTCACCATTTCGACCCAAGCCCAGCACTATCGGAAACTTAAGGCTTTTTCTGGGATTCTGCCGACTCCTGCGGGGGAAGAAGGGATAGAGGCCTGGAGGGACCATACGCTCCCAGCCATGTATGTATGTATGTATGTATGTCTTTATTTGTATAGCGCCATAAAATGTACATAGCGCTTCACAGTAGTAATACATGTCATATAAATAACAAATATAAATAACAGATCATGGGAATAAGTGCTTCAGACATACTGTAAAAGTAACATTAAGGAAGGAGTCCCTGCTCCGAGGAGCTTACAATCTAATTGGTAGGTAGGGAGAACGTACAGAGACAGTATGAGGGAATACTAGTAAGTGCGTCTGCAGGGGGCCAAGCTTTGTGTCATGTGTCCATGATTATCCAGTGCTACTCATATGCTTCTTTAAGCAGATGTGTCTTAAGGTGGGTCTTAAAGGTGGATAGCGAGGGGGCTAGTCGGGTATTGAGGGGAAGGGCATTCCAGAGGTGTGGGGCAGAAAGTGAGAAAGGTTTAAGGCGGGAGAGAGCTTTAGATACAAAGGGGGTAGTAAGAAGACTTCCTTGAGAAGAACGCAAGAGTCGTGATGGTGCATAGCGAGAAATTAGGGCTGAGATGTAATGAGGGGCAGAAGAATGTAAAGCTTTAAAAGTGAGCAGTAGAATTGAGTGTGAGATACGCAATTTAATCGGAAGCCATGAGAGGGATTTCAGCAGGGGAGACGCTGAGACAGATTTAGGAAAGAGTAGAGTGATTCTGGCAGCAGTGTTTAGGATAGATTGTAGGGGAGACAGGTGAGAGGTAGGAAGGCCGGACAGCAGGAGGTTGCAGTAATCGAGACGTGAGAGAATGAGGGCCTGAGTCAGAGTTTTAGCAGTTGAGTAACAGAGGAAAGGGCGTATCTTTGTGATATTGCGGAGGAAAAAGCGACAAGTTTTAGAAGAAGCCATAGCGGAGTGGTCATGTGCTGAAGCCAGCAAAAGACAGAGGCTGGTCGAGTGCCTCCGAGGCCCCGCCGCTCGGCTGGTACGGACGCACCAAAACGTGGAAGGAGAAGTTACTGCACAGGAACTAGTGGAAATGCTAATTCAGTCCTTTGCCCGAAAAGACGACGAGGATGAGCTACTGGCCCAGTTCAAAGCGCTTCGCCAAAAGGAAGGACAGGATTTATCTGCCTTCGTTTGCGATCTACAGCTGTCCCTGGGGACTCTTCTGGACAAACATATCATTTCCGCGGCCGAAGCGGACCGATACCGACTCAAACAGTTACTCAAGGGGTCGCTACCTGATCACAACATAGCTATAATGATGCGGGCTGCACCGACCGCTGTAATACCCCCCAAGTACGGGGATCGACATTTCCATGAACCAAAGAAATCCAAAGCTACCATCAAAGGTGACCCCATGGTTCCCGCTGCCCCGAAGGGTAAGAAATCTTCCGCCCCAGAGGAAGAAGCGACTCACAAGCCGCCTGCCAGGGAAAGTTGTGTTCCTGAGAGGTCATCATCCGCGTACAAGGGGCGTCCTGAGCGTCGCGAAGTAGTCTGCTACAACTGCGGGAAGAAGGGCCACGTCTCTTACAACTGTCCGGAGAGGGAGGACTCTCCAGAAGAAAAAACGCCCGACAGAAGAAACCCAGCCCGGTCGATGGTATGCCTAGAACAAACTGCAGAGTCTGGCCCGGAGACCCCTTCGGGAGCTACTGATGTCCCTTCTGACGCCAGCCCCGGGGATGATGCCTCCACCCGGAAGCTCTTAGCCAAGTAGGTCCCGCGGCTATCGTACGGGTGTTACTGAAAGGGATCTCTGCGTCGGCCCTACTGGACACGGGATCACAAGTGACCATCATATACCGCCCGTTCTATGACCAGCACCTCAGACACTGCCCCCTGAGAGTGGCCGATCATGTGAAAGTGCGGGGGTTAAGCAATGAAGACTACCCCATCGATGGGATTGTAAGGGTTCAAATAGAAATACCCCAGCTGAACACCGGCAAGAGACACCCCATGCATGTAGCGGCCCTGGTATGTCCGGAGCCCCAAGACCAGTACAAGTACCCGATCATCTTGGGCACCAACGCTGATATAGTACAAGCGGTGATCCGAGCGTACCTGAAAGAGACTAACGAGTTGCCGCTAGCCACCTCTCTCCTAGATCCGGTCCTACGAGAAGAGTGCAAACGGGTATATGCCCTGGAGTGTCACGGGGATCTCTACAACCGTCAACACGGGCTGACGACAATATTACCCGGGGGAGTGCAAAGAATGGCCGTCTAGTGTTGTTATCCCGAACGAGATGAGAGTGATCAGCTGTTCTCTCTGGAGAGTACACCTGAAGAAGAAGAAGTTCAGAGAGGGTATAGGGTACTACCCAAAGTGAGGGAGTGGACGGCTAAGATCCCTCTACGAACCCACATGTATGTGCAGAATCTCTCCCCCTTCCTGATGGAATTTGATGCCGACCAGAAGTTGGGTTGCATATATCCGGTCAGCCCTGTAGAAAACACGCCTCAGGTGAAGGCGGCGGCCGTGGATGAGCGGTTAGTCGATCTGGACTTCAATTTCGGTGAGTCGACGCTGTCCACCAAGTGGAAAGAACGGCTGACAACCCAGCTGACTCAACGACGACATGTGTTCTCCACGAGTGAGATGAATGTGGGGTGCAGTCGCAGTGCCCAACATACCATTCGACTAAGTGATGCCACTCCGTTCTGGGAACGCTCTCGTCGCATTGCCCCAAGGGATGTGGACGATGTGAGGAACGCCATACAAGACATGGAAACCGCTGGGATTTTGATGGAGTCTCGGGGGCCCTACGCGTCACCCATAGTGGTGGTGCGGAAAAAGAACGGGTCCATACGACTGTGTGTCGACTATCGAACTCTGAACAATCGTACGATACCGGATCAGTACAACCTTCCGCGCATTGAAGAGATCCTGAATGCTCTGAATGGAAGACAATGGTTCAGCGTGCTCGATCTACGATCTGGGTACTATCAGGTACCTATGAATGCCGAGGATCAGGAGAAGACGGCTTTCGTCTGCCCCCTTGGGTTCTATCAATTTACACGTATGCCCCAAGGTATATGTGGGGCCCCTGCTACTTTCCAGTGACTGATGGAGAAGACTATCGGGGACATGAGCCCGCGGGAGTGTCTTGTATACCTGGATGACATCATTGTCTTCGGAAGAACTCTAGAAGAGCAGGAAGAGAGGTTGCTTAAAGTGATAGACCGTCTGGGGAACGAAGGATTGAAATTGTCCCTAGACAAGTGCCGGTTTTGCCATACCTCAGTGACCTACATGGGACACATCGTGTCTGCCCAAGGAATCGCCACCGACCCCGTCAAGGTGGAAGCAGTCGTGAACTGGCCTCGTCCCGAGCATGTCACGGAGCTGCGATCCTTCCTGGGATTCTGTGGATACTACCGTCGGTTCGTGGAAGGGTACTCTAGTAGAGCGAAACCCCTGAACAATCTGTTGAAGATATACCCCGACGAAACCGGGAGGAAGGCTGTATCAGCTCGCCAACCGTTTGGTGATAAATGGACGTCTGAGTGTGAACAGGCCTTCTCGAAATTGAAGAAATGTCTGACCGAAACGCCGGTGCTTGCGTATGCTGATCCCGAACAACCATACGTTCTGCATGTGGATGCCAGTCTCAATGGACTGGGTGCCGTCCTGCACCAGAAGCACCCCGAGGGCCTTCGGCCTGTCGCCTATATCAGTCGCAGTCTGACCCCCAGTGAACAGAGGTACCCCGTCCACAAGTTGAAGTTTCTGGCCCTCAAGTGGGCGATCACCGAGAAGCTCCACGACTACCTGTACGGAGTGACGTTTGAGGTAAGGACGGATAACAATCCCCTCACGTACATCAATACGTCGGCCAAATTAGATGCAGCAGGACACCGATGGCTGGCTGCTCTAAACAATTACAGCTTTTCCATGAAGTATAAGCCGGGACCATTGAATGTCGGGGCATACGCACTCTCCCGACGGCCCGGACTACTTGCTACCCCAGATGATGAGGAATGGGAAGAACTCCCAGGACCCGGAGTGCGAGCTATGTGTAGCACTGCCGCCATCGTCAACGACCAAGTGGCCTTCTCAGAATTACGAGTGGCCGATTCACTGGGATGCCAGTCGCAGGCTGTCCCAGCCGCTTACTGCGGCCCAAAAGGGATGAACATAACGCACGACAAGGTGCTACGGTGGAAAGATCTGGTAGATTATCAAATACGAGATCCTGTCGTCAGTATCATTAGGCAAGCCGTTGAAAAGAAGAACCCAGCCCTTCTGAAGCATGCTCCCAATGACTTAGTGGCCTTGCTCATGTGGGAAGTGGACAAATTCGAAATAGACAATTGTTTACTCTATTGGGTGGTGCAATACCACAACCATCCGGATAGGCGACAACTAGTCCTCCCAAAGAACTTGCAATACATGGTGTTGAAGTACCTACATGATGAGCATGGACATCTCGGAATAGAGAAGACTTTTGGGTTGGTCAGAGACCGGTTTTTCTGGCCCAAGATGCGAGAGGCCGTTGAACGCCACTGTCGCCGTTGTACTAGGTGTATACAGCACTAGACTTTGCCCACCAGAGCAGCCCCTATGGGCCATCTGAAGAGTTCTGGTCCCATGGACCTTGTGTGCATGGACTTTCTGTGCATTGAGCCCGATAGCCGGGGAATATGCAATGTACTGGTCATCACGGACCATTACACCCGGTACGCCCAGGCCTTCCCCACGAAAGATCAGAAAGCCCTCACAGTGGCAAAAATATTATGGGAAAAGTACTTTGTGCACTACGGTCTTCCCAACCGCCTTCAATCCGATCAAGGGCGGGACTTCAAGAGCACATTGATCAGAGAACTGCTCAAAATGCTGAACATTGCCAAATCACGAACGACCCCGTACCATCCGGAGGGAGATGCGTTGCCGGAGCGATTTAATCGAACCCTACTGGACATGCTCGGAACTCTACCGAGTGTCCAGAAGACAGAATGAAGTCGACACGTGGAGGCCCTGGTGCATGCGTACAATTGCACCAGACACGAGTCAACTGGATTCTCCCCATACTTCCTCATGTTTGGGCGAGAGGCGAGATTGCCAGTGGATGTGCGTCTTAGAGTATCAACGGGTGGGATACACAACGCTACCCATTTCAAATATGGGCAACGACTCAAACTCAGCTTGCAACAGGCGTACCAACAGGCAGAGAAATCCACCGCTAAGCTAAATGCTGACAATAAGAGGCGATACGACCATAAGGTCAAATATCGGGAACTTCGTCCGGGAGATGCTGTGTTGCTTCAGAACTTGGGAGTCCCAGGAAAACACAAATTGGCCGACCGATGGAGAGACAGTGTATATGAGATAGAATCCCAGATGCCTGGCCTCCCGGTATATCGCATCAAAGACACAGATGGCCAGGTAAAGGTATGGCACCGTAACCATCTTCTCCCTATTCCACAAGTGGAAGATGAGGATGCCGAAATGCTGGCCACACCGCTCAACGGTGAGTCAGACTCATCAGAGAAGGGTCAAGAGACTGTAGATAACGAGACCCACTCTGAAACTCCTGAAGACCCTATGGAGGGACCCTCTCAAAGGGACTGCTCCACAGAAGGGGCACCTCCCGGAGGAGCCACGGGTAAAGAGCCTCGTAGGCCAACGCCTACTAAGGTGGCACCAACAGGCCAGCCTTTGGATCCACAGAGCCCCTGCTTTGTGCCTAACAGAGACTGTTCAGAGACATTTCTCCCCCCAAGGGAAGAGGCTGAGCCTAAGGACGGTGCTTGTTACTCCCCAGAGGGAGTCGCTGAAGAACAGCTCCATAGGAGCCAAAGAGTCAGGTACCCTCCCAATCGGGTAACCTATGATCAAATTGAGGCACCCCATTATGAGGCTCAGCAGTGGGCTCGTAGCAGAATGCAGTCCGTCATTGTGATGTTCACTGAAATGTGCAATCTGATCTAGAGATAGTACGTGGTTGTTGCATTTTTTTATTATATACTGCACCGACACACTTTATTCGAGCAAATGCCTGGTTTGTACCTGGCAGAAACCTGGAATCCGCCGCTGCTCACCTCTTGCATGCTTCGTTGCGTTTGCCTTCCCAGCCACGGTTCATGCCTGGCTGACGGGGGCCTGATCTGTTAAATGATAATGAGAATGATTTACTAGGCTGCGATGTTTCGATTGTCCACCAGATGGCATAAACTCATGACTTAAGTAATGTGTGGCCTTTGCAAGTTGTTTCGTTTCCAAAAAAAAGTTACTTTATCCCAGTACAGTATGCTATTGTGTAACTTGTCCTTGAGACTGAAGGAAGAGTTGCAAAAAATGTATCAATTTAGGCTTTACATACAGTAATGTATTAAATAAAGACAAAGATCATTTTCACTTACACTATTCTACAGAGACATGAGTGTTCAAGTGGAGCCCGTGTTCCAAAAACCTGACAGAAGTTATGCTTATTTGATATGGGCCGCTATAAATGCAACAGAGGATAAGATGGCAACAGTTGTTCAAATTTATCAGTATTTTATCGAAAATTATGACTTTTACAGATTTTCGCCAACTCCTCATTTGTGGAAGCATGCAATAAGGAAAAGGTTATGTAGTGACCCCTGTTTTCACCGTATTGAGCCCCAATTTGTTGGAGGGTATTGGTGTGTGTCACAGGGTTTTTCCCGTATCTATGATAATGGAGGCGGCAAAAGGCGAAGGGTCGTGTTAAAACGAAATAAGAAGCGACAGTCCCTGCCAAGCAATGCGCCAGAACCAGAACCAGAACCAGCAGCAGCACCAGCTTATCATCATGGTCCCGCCGTCGGTGACAACTCTGAGATGGATTTCGCAGCCAGTTTTGATGAAGCTTGCATGTACCTAAGCGATTTCCCGCTGACTACAGGTGGGCTAGTCCCTCTGCAAAATGATGAAAGCTGGACTGGAAGTGGGCCGGCGCCAGCGCAAGCTGAATGGGAAATTTAGTAATACTGTACAGTATGGTGAGTACTGTATTTTTGCCGTATTATTTTGGTGGGGCTGGCTGGGAACTTCTTTAGGGGGCTGACCATTACTGTACATTAAAACTTTTCATTTTGTTTTTCCTCAGAAAAGAAAACGGCTAATGGGGGGATTTCGATGGATTATATTGTACTGTATGCTGATGTTTTCCGGCCATACAGTATACTGTGTAATAAACCCGAATAAATAAAACTATGCATTTATTCTACAGTACATGTTCAGTAAATTACTGCACATACTGGGGGCGAGATGTGTTGGCAGCAGAGAGAGATTTAATAATATTGTACAGTGAGCAGGGGGTTCCCTGAGCCAGAAATTAATGCTCAGGGAACCCCCCCCCCCCCTGCTCCTGATCAATATTATTAAAAATACGGAAAATGCTGCGTCATTACCATAGCGGATAGCCGCTAAGGCAATGAAGGGGTTAACCCACCGTGCCCGCTTTATTGTGTGTAGTGGGGATGGGTGAGGGGGGTATTTGGCCCTTGGTGTGAGTTTAGGACTTGCGGGAGGGGGGGGGGGGGTTGCGGGTGCACTTAACCCCTTCACGATCGTAGCAGTTAATACCGCTACGGTCATGAAGGGGTTAAGCCCTCCCGCTACCCCACCCCCCCCCCCCCCGCAAGCCCTCCCCAACCATCGTTGGGGCGAATACCCCATTCACCCACCCTCCCGCTACCCACAATAAAAAAATACACACACACAGCAGCCGCCAAAAAATAAATAAATAAATGACAATAAATACATTTGAAATACATTTTTATTGATAGTGTAGATGTGCAGGGGGTCTCCGGAGCTGAACCGCGTTGGTTTTAGGTCTGGGGACCCCGTGCCCCCCGAGATACAGGCCCCTTTAGGGGGTGCCGGTAGCCCTCTGCTTGGTTTAAAGGTCCGATCACGTGATCACGGCCTGTAAACCAAGCAGAGCAGAGGGATACCGGCACCCCCTAAAGGGGCCTGTATCTCGGGGGGCACGGGGTCCCCAGACCTGAAACCTGTGCGCTTCTGCTCTGGAGACCCTCTGCACATGTACACTATCAATAAAACACATACAATATACAGTATAAATAAACACTCGTTCTTTACCTTAGCGTCTATGCGCTATGGTAAAGAAGCATTATTTTAATAATATTGTAAAGTGAGCAGGGGGTTCCCTGAGCCAGAAATTAATGATTAATGCTCAGGGAACCCCCCCCCCCCTGCTCCTGATCAATATTATTAAAAATACAGAAAATGCTGCGTCATTACCATAGCGGATAGCCGCTAAGGCAATGAAGGGGTTAACCCACCGTGCCCGCTTTATTGTGTGTAGTGGGGATGGGTGAGGGGGGTATTTGGCCCTTGGTGTGAGTTTAGGACTTGCGGGAGGGGGGGGGGGGGGTTGCGGGTGCACTTAACCCCTTCACGATCGTAGCAGTTAATACCGCTACGGTCATGAAGGGGTTAAGCCCTCCCGCTACCCCACCCCCCCCCCCCGCAAGCCCTCCCCAACCATCGTTGGGGCGAATACCCCATTCACCCACCCTCCCGCTACCCACAATAAAAAAATACACACACACAGCAGCCGCCAAAAAATAAATAAATAAATGACAATAAATACATTTGAAATACATTTTTATTGATAGTGTAGATGTGCAGGGGGTCTCCGGAGCTGAACCGCGTTGGTTTTAGGTCTGGGGACCCCATGCCCCCCGAGATACAGGCCCCTTTAGGGGGTGCCGGTAGCCCTCTGCTTGGTTTAAAGGTCCGATCACGTGATCGCGGCCTGTAAACCAAGCAGAGCAGAGGGATACCGGCACCCCCTAAAGGGGCCTGTATCTCGGGGGGCACGGGGTCCCCAGACCTGAAACCTGTGCGCTTCTGCTCTGGAGACCCTCTGCACATGTACACTATCAATAAAAATGTATTTCAAATGTATTTATTGTCATTTATTTATTTATTTACTGTACTGTATTTATATTTATTTATTCATTGTGCTGCTGCTGCAAGTCGTAAACTCACACCAAGGGCCAAACACCCCCCTCACCCCCAATAAAAAAAATTCACGCACAGCAGCCCCACAATTAATAAATAAATCTAAATAAATAAATAAAATCTATGTAAAACCCCCTCCCCTATTCTCGCTTTTAAAACGCCCTGCCTTCTCTCTAATCTATGTAAAAAACCCTCCCCCTATCCCCCTATTGTGTGTGCGTTAAGCTTCCCTGCAAGCTATGTAAAAAAACCTCCCCCTATTGTGTGTGTGTTTAAATCTGTCTGGCCTGTGTTTCTGAGTGCTGAGTGCTCTGCGTTTAAAGGTCCCGATCACGTGATCGCGGCCTGTAAACCAAGCAGAGCAGAGGGATACCGGCACCCCCTAAAGGGGCCTGTATCTCGGGGGGCACGGGGTCCCCAGACCTGAAACCTGTGCGCTTCAGCTCCGGAGACCCCCTGCACATGTACACTATCAATAAAAATGTATTTCAAATGTATTTATTGTCATTTATTTATTTATTTATTTATTTATATTTATTTATTCATTGTGCTGCTGCTGCAAGTCGTAAACTCACACCAAGGGCCAAACACCCCCCTCACCCCCAATAAAAAAAATTCACGCACAGCAGCCCCACAATTAATAAATAAATCTAAATAAATAAATAAAGACATGAAGAGAAATAAATATATACTGTACAGTATATACTTTGTATATATATATACACTGTATATATATATATACAGTATATATATATATATATATATATACAGTATACATATATACACTGTGTATATATATATATATATATATATCATACAGCTATATATATATATATATATATATATATATACATACTGTATGTGAGTGAAAAGAGAAAAAAGTAACCCGTATGGGAGCACTCAGGTATGCAATTGATATATTTGTTTATTTATTTGACACAGTGCAAAAAGGGATGAATAAACAGTACAGTACATGATTTAAAAACACTTAAAAAAGAGGCATGGACCCTTAAACACTAATGAACAGCACTAGGGAACGACACACACTGTCAACCCTAAACATGAAAAGGATAGTGACTCAAAAAACACTAGGGAGAATCAAAGTGAATCACAATAGGTTACTGGGTTTAAAGGCACCTACAGTATACAACGCTAAGGATAATGCACACTACACACCAAAAGGTAGACTTGTCAAAGTATAAATGACAGTCTCAAAGCATCACACATCTGCATTAGCATACAGTAATATAACCAATGCCTAAAGCACAAATCATGTGTAGGAAAGGTGGTAAGGTGGAATGAAATCCCTAGATGTGTAGAGCAATGAAGTTAATGAATCGCATACTGTACAGTATAAAACATAACATTACAATCCACACAGTACATTGCATTTACAGTACATTGTATACTGTAAATGATGCATAGCATTAAATCTACAGTATGCACCATATACAGTACTGTACATTCTGCAAATGAATGTTAACAATATAATTGCAAGCTACTCTACCAGTAAATACTGTACAAACACTTCCAAACAAGTCAACTTAACTACAGTATTTTAACCAAGCAAGTAAACCAAAATCAATATATACTGTAAGTAACAACCAGAAAAGACAATTTAAAAACAAACTAACCCTTACAATACCAAGGATTACATCTATCTAATTGTAAAAAACCTTATACATTATACACAGCAGCATTGTTTAAAAACCCCTTCCCCCCTAATGTTTGTGTTAAGCAGATTACACTGAAGGGAGAGAGATATAAAGGCCTAAAGCCCCTTCCCCCCTAATGTTTCTGTTAAGCAGATTACACTGAAGGGAGAGAGATATAAAGGCCTAAAGCCCCTTCCCCCCCTAATGTTTCTGTTAAACAGATTACAGTACATTGAAGGGAGAGAGATTTTACAGAAACACACATTAGGGGGGAGGGGGCTTTAAACAGATTACATTGAAGGGAGAGAGATGTTTCTGTTACCAGTAAATCTCCCTCCCTGCATTGCTAACCACCCTCACCCCCTACCCACATACCGTTAACCCCCCCCCCATCCTGGCCATGGCCCCTCCGCTTCTGCAAAACAGACACAAAAATTAAAACATACAAAGTAATGTCCCCTAACCCCTTAATCACCATAGCGGTTATTAACCGCTACAGTCATGAAGGGGTTAACCCACCCTCACCCACCCACCACTCGGGATGCCTACATACCCTCCCACACTAACCCCCCCCCCCCCACCCGTGAGGCCTAACCACCCAGTCAGTACCCACAAGGGAGGCCTACCCACATACCGTTGGGGAAACACCCCACCCCCACCCCAGTACCCACAATAAAAACAGTACAATCACCCACAATAAACAGCATTCTATTTATTAAATACATTACCCACCCCCTGTGCCCCCCCCCCCATAAATACAAGATTTATTCTTTTACATTCAGGGTCCATAACATAGCCCCACGCTAGTCCCCGGTGGGCTGGCAGGGCACCTGGACAGACCTACAGTTTACCAGCAGCATTCCACAGGTTCTGGAGGCCTGCTGGTGGATCCTGCCAGCACCATGGCGCCCAGGTGGTCTCCTTGGGTCACCGTGAGCCTCAATTGGGTCCACACGGTAGGCCCAAGGATGTCTGGGAGCCCCGGGTCAAACCCACAGGTGTCTGCGGGGCCTCGGGTGGTTCCCATGGGGGTCTGGGGAACTCACGGGTGCTCACTACGGGTCCGCGGTGCCCCCACAGAAGTGGGACCACACATCATCATCCCCGCACCTACGGCTCGGAGGTGCCCCCACAGAAGTGGGACCACACATCGTCATGCCCGCAGACTACGGGTCCGCGGTGCCCCCACAGAAGTGGGACCACACATCATCATCCCCGCATGTGTCACCCGTGGAACCACCAGCCTGCTACCCTTTAGGATACCCGAGGATTCCCCGCGGGTGGTCTCCAGAGGTCCCACGCAAAACCACGGAAGTAACCCTGAATGTAAAAAAAATAAACCTGGCCAATACATTCAATACATACACCCTCCCCCCCAACACCTACAGTACAATAATGTGCAAAATAACTATTATCCAGATATGGATAATAGATTAATTGCCCATTATTAAAAACATTAACTAGCATATACAAATAAATAAAGTACTACTGACCTCATCAATACGAAGTGTCCGACGCCAGCGCCTTCCTTCTCTTGCCCACACAAAACATAGCCAAAACCAAGCCAATACATTGCAATTACATTCAGATATCAATTAACCCCTTAAACACCTTATCGGATAATAACCGCAAAGGTAATTAAGGGGTTAAGCCACACAGGCACGATACCCACCCTTCACCCATGAATTTGTACTGCGGCTTCATCATGCAACTGTATATATATACTGTATATATATACATACAGAGAGACAGAGAGAAAGAGAGAGAGAGAGATATATACAGTATATATATATACACACGTTATATACACACCCATGATAAACCAAATATACAGTACAAATAAATGTAGAAGGGTTATCAAAACCATACTGTTCTACAACCAAACACTTCTCCATACAGACACTACATTAAAAATCAATTTCCTTTAAAAATCCTAACTGATCTCACAATCTACTGTACTGTATATGATCACAAACCAATGAAAAAAGTCACATTCCAAAATGCATAAAATCTATGCACCATACTGTATACATTCTGCAAATTAATCAACGTAAACAAAAATCAATTAGCAATCATTATTTACATCCCTAAACATTTCACACTCAATCATGAACAATGAAACCATTAACAGATTCACGCCTAGAGCAGAACAATTAAGCCTTTGAAAAAAATATAAGTACCGACAAAAATACAACCTTTACAGTACAACCAAGGCTATCTATCCCTGACCTTCCTCAAACACACAATACAATACCAAGGAATAATACATCTATCTAATTTTAAAATACTTTAAACTCACAAAATAATTAAAAACACATCTAATCCAGCTTTTAAAACATCATCATTTCTTACCCTGAATGTATACTGTACAGTATATCTCTCTAGACATATATATTGTACATACATACATACAGTGGCAAGAAATGATATACCACAAAAAAAAAAAAATACACAGGTTAAAAAACCTTTTGAAAAAATTAACAAGTTAAATAAAATACATTTCTTTACTGTAGTTCACTTACCATTACTTGCCCCCACCGACTCCCGTTGCCCAGCTTACTCACGAACCAATCCACGATCAGGAACCCATAAAATAATAAACCATTGAAAATAATAAACATTAAACTAAAAATCCAAACCAATCCACGGGTCTTCTACTTGTAATACACCTTCATCTGTATTCTTCTTTCTTCTATCTCCTTCCGGGCGGGGCAGGGCGTGGTCTTCTTTCCATCATCGGCCACGCCCTTGTCTTTTTTCTTCTCCGGAGGTCCTTCCTCCGCGGCGTCTGGCTGCAAAATGAGACGACATAGGCTTTTAAAGACCTATGACGTCACATTTTGCGTCATGGTTCCCACGGTCCTGATTGGACCGTGAAAACCATGTGTTTTGGCCGATAATAAAAAAATGATGACGTCACTTAAAGGGAATGAAAGCACAGCCAATCAGAATGGCTTTGCTTCAATTGCCTTTAAGTTGACGTCATGAAAAGGCACATGGCCGTGCACACATGGTACTAGAGCCAATCAGAGCGTGGGAACTTTATCCCTACTCTGATTGGCTCTGGTATACCATGTGTCAGGGGCTTGGGGGAGAAAGGATGTGACGTCAATGAAAACCTGTCACGTGGTACGGTAGCCAATCAGAGCGTGGGAACTTTATCCTTATTGACGTCACATCCTTTCTCCCCCAAGCCCCTGACACATGGTATACCAGAGCCAATCAGAGTAGGGATAAAGTTCCCACGCTCTGATTGGCTCTAGTACCATGTGTGCACGGCCATGTGCCTTTTCATGACGTCATCTTAAAGGCAATTGAAGCAAAGCCATTCTGATTGGCTGTGCTTTCATTCCCTTTAAGTGACGTCATCATTTTTTTATTATCGGCCAAAACACATGGTTTTCACGGTCCAATCAGGACCGTGGGAACCATGACGCAAAATGTGACGTCATAGGTCTTTAAAAGCCTATGTCGTCTCATTTTGCAGCCAGACGCCGCGGAGGAAGGACCTCCGGAGAAGAAAAAAGACAAGGGCGTGGCCGATGATGGAAAGAAGACCACGCCCTGCCCCGCCCGGAAGGAGATAGAAGAAAGAAGAATACAGATGAAGGTGTATTACAAGTAGAAGACCCGTGGATTGGTTTGGATTTTTAGTTTAATGTTTATTATTTTCAATGGTTTATTATTTTATGGGTTCCTGATCGTGGATTGGTTCGTGAGTAAGCTGGGCAACGGGAGTCGGTGGGGGCAAGTAATGGTAAGTGAACTACAGTAAAGAAATGTATTTTATTTAACTTGTTAATTTTTTCAAAAGGTTTTTTAACCTGTGTATTTTTTTTTTTTTGTGGTATATCATTTCTTGCCACTGTATGTATGTATGTACAATATATATGTCTAGAGAGATATACTGTACAGTATACATTCAGGGTAAGAAATGATGATGTTTTAAAAGCTGGATTAGATGTGTTTTTAATTATTTTGTGAGTTTAAAGTATTTTAAAATTAGATAGATGTATTATTCCTTGGTATTGTATTGTGTGTTTGAGGAAGGTCAGGGATAGATAGCCTTGGTTGTACTGTAAAGGTTGTATTTTTGTCGGTACTTATATTTTTTTCAAAGGCTTAATTGTTCTGCTCTAGGCGTGAATCTGTTAATGGTTTCATTGTTCATGATTGAGTGTGAAATGTTTAGGGATGTAAATAATGATTGCTAATTGATTTTTGTTTACGTTGATTAATTTGCAGAATGTATACAGTATGGTGCATAGATTTTATGCATTTTGGAATGTGACTTTTTTCATTGGTTTGTGATCATATACAGTACAGTAGATTGTGAGATCAGTTAGGATTTTTAAAGGAAATTGATTTTTAATGTAGTGTCTGTATGGAGAAGTGTTTGGTTGTAGAACAGTATGGTTTTGATAACCCTTCTACATTTATTTGTACTGTATATTTGGTTTATCATGGGTGTGTATATAACGTGTGTATATATATATACTGTATATATCTCTCTCTCTCTCTTTCTCTCTGTCTCTCTGTATGTATATATATACAGTATACTGTATATATACAGTTGCATGATGAAGCCGCAGTACAAATTCATGGGTGAAGGGTGGGTATCGTGCCTGTGTGGCTTAACCCCTTAATTACCTTTGCGGTTATTATCCGATAAGGTGTTTAAGGGGTTAATTGATATCTGAATGTAATTGCAATGTATTGGCTTGGTTTTGGCTATGTTTTGTGTGGGCAAGAGAAGGAAGGCGCTGGCGTCGGACACTTCGTATTGATGAGGTCAGTAGTACTTTATTTATTTGTATATGCTAGTTAATGTTTTTAATAATGGGCAATTAATCTATTATCCATATCTGGATAATAGTTATTTTGCACATTATTGTACTGTAGGTGTTGGGGGGGAGGGTGTATGTATTGAATGTATTGGCCAGGTTTATTTTTTTTACATTCAGGGTTACTTCCGTGGTTTTGCGTGGGACCTCTGGAGACCACCCGCGGGGAATCCTCGGGTATCCTAAAGGGTAGCAGGCTGGTGGTTCCACGGGTGACACATGCGGGGATGATGATGTGTGGTCCCACTTCTGTGGGGGCACCGCGGACCCGTAGTCTGCGGGCATGACGATGTGTGGTCCCACTTCTGTGGGGGCACCTCCGAGCCGTAGGTGCGGGGATGATGATGTGTGGTCCCACTTCTGTGGGGGCACCGCGGACCCGTAGTGAGCACCCGTGAGTTCCCCAGACCCCCATGGGAACCACCCGAGGCCCCGCAGACACCTGTGGGTTTGACCCGGGGCTCCCAGACATCCTTGGGCCTACCGTGTGGACCCAATTGAGGCTCACGGTGACCCAAGGAGACCACCTGGGCGCCATGGTGCTGGCAGGATCCACCAGCAGGCCTCCAGAACCTGTGGAATGCTGCTGGTAAACTGTAGGTCTGTCCAGGTGCCCTGCCAGCCCACCGGGGACTAGCGTGGGGCTACGTTATGGACCCTGAATGTAAAAGAATAAATCTTGTATTTATGGGGGGGGGGGGCACAGGGGGTGGGTAATGTATTTAATAAATAGAATGCTGTTTATTGTGGGTGATTGTACTGTTTTTATTGTGGGTACTGGGGTGGGGGTGGGGTGTTTCCCCAACGGTATGTGGGTAGGCCTCCCTTGTGGGTAGTTAGTGGGTGAGGGTTGAGGGTGGTTAGGCCTCACGGGGTGGGGGGTTAGAGTGGGAGGGTATGTACAGTAGGCGTCCCAAGTGGTGGGTGAGGGCGGGTTAACCCCTTCATGACTGTAGCGGTTAATAACCGCTATGGTGATTAAGGGGTTAGGGGACATTACTTTGAAAGTGTTATTTTTTTTCTCTGTTTTACTGTACAGCAGCGGAGGTTGCCATGGGTAGTGGGTAGTGTATTGAATGTATTTATTGGTTATTATGCGTTAACCCCTTCATTACCTTAGCGGCTATACGCTATGCTAATGAAGCCTCGTTTCTGAACTTTTAATAATATTGTGCAGGAGCAGGGGGTCCCCTGAGATTAGATTTCTGTCTCAGGGAACCCCCTGCTCACTCTACAATATTATTAAAAAGACAGAAATGCTGCTTCTTTACCATAGCGCATAGCCGCTAAGCTAAAGAATGATTCTTTAATGATGTGTGTGTTTTATTCACAGTGTAGATGTTCTCCGGAGCTGAAGCGCACAGGTTTCAGGTCTGGGGACCCCGTGCCCCCCGAGATACAGGCCCCTTTAGGGGGTGCCGGTATCCCTCTGCTCTGCTTGGTTTACAGGCCGCGATCACGTGATCGGACCTTTAAACCAAGCAGAGGGCTACCGGCACCCCCTAAAGGGGCCTGTATCTCGGGGGGCACGGGGTCCCCAGACCTAAAACCTGTGCGGTTCAGCTCCAGAGACCCCCTGCACATCTACACTATCAATAAAAATGTATTTCAAATGTATTTATTTGTATTTATTTATTTATTTATTGCGGGGATGCTGTGTGTGATTATTTTTTATTGTGTTTAGCGGGGGTGGGTGACGGGGTTTATAAATGTGAGTTTATAAATAAAATAAAGAATATTATTTATAGGGGCCTTAGAACAGAAGTTCCCACGCCAATTGCGCGCTCATTGCTCTTTTGTTACAATGTTGCTGGTCTTGCGGGTTTGCAGTCTGGCAGCAAAAAGCAGTTTGTAGTACTGTGTGTGAGATAAAGTAACCAGTTCTTTTATTGCTGAAGTCGCCACCAAAAACTTTTATTTACAAATACAGTACAAAAACCGTGCAACACACAACAACATACAGTATCCTTTGTTTAAGTACAGCAGGTACTATAGGGTAAAACATGTACTGTACAGTACAGCACAACATTACAGTATGGTCTCACTGAAAGTCCTCCCCATTTTCCAGCCATGGCCGATGCCTTGCATGGCGCAAAACGCCATTAATGCAGTCTCTAACGCCTCTCATTACAGGATCTGTAACAGGGTAATAGCGCTGCATTTCTTCCACAATCTTTTTCCTTAAATTGGCAGGAAGGGCATTTTTTTGGCGATTCCCATCATAGTTCACTTTGAACACCCACTCGCAGTACAATGTGTAGGGAACATGGTGTTTAAATATGATCAAGGCATACTTGTGTGGTATACCAGCACTCCTCACCCTATACTTCTCCCTCAGCGCCGGTGTCAGATCGCACAGGGAGATGTCGGGCACTGTTTGTATGCGAGCGGGTGTAGGAAGTCTTTTGGGAGCGGGTGTACTTGAGGCGATGGGCAATGGTAGGGTGTCTGGGAGGAAGCTTTCCTCCGGTAGTGGTCGCCGGGTTGTCTCCTGGCGTGGTCTAGATGGGGTTGTCATGTCCTCCTCAATAGCATAGTACACTGTATCTTCTGGTGGAGGGGGTGTGCTTGGTGATGGAAGGGGGTCGAAGGTACCATGCATCACATCCATGTCACCCCCCTGCTCCAGCGTCGGGGAAACAGGGGCATTAACACCGAGCAAATAATGTATGCCCGCTATGTCTGCCTCTATCTTGTCCATCCGTTGATCCATACGTTGCTCCATATGTAGCATCCGTTGATCCAGCCGTTGCTCCATATGTAGCACCGACTCCAGAAGCAGATCTAGCTTTGCCAGCACACTAGAATTCCCGGGGAGATCCACACTTAGCCCATTCAGGATCCGGTCCAACGAGCTGCTTGTGCATGGCATCTGGAGATCTGGGGGGATGGGTGCAACGGAGGATGAGATGGGGGTTCCCTGGAGAGAAGCGGCATCGATGGAGAGTGGAAGAGGTGACCTGGGGATGCCCGGTACAGGAGAAGCTGCAGCGTGGTGGAAGAGGGATGGAGAAGGTGACCGCTGGATTTCCGGGAGAGAAGCAGAGTCGTCCAAGAGCAAAGGAGACAGTGACCCGTTGATTTCAGAGGCAGCAGCATCTTCAGATGGAACCGGAGAAGATGGGGGTGGAGAAGCCGGGCTGAAGATTTCCGGGACAGCTACAGCAGAGTCGTCGAAGCATATGGGAGCAAGTGGTCTGCGGATTCGGTGAGTTGGCTGCCATGCGTCTTGCGTACCGAGCACAGTACCGTATTTCTTCTTCACATAATAAGGCTGACGTGTTTTAAAAGCCTTAGCCTTTGGGGTCAGCAGAAGGTTTTCTTTGTTGGCCTTAGCCTGTCGCTTTGCCTTTGGCTTGGGAACGGTAACTGCCTTTCTCTTTTTCAGTGTGGCAGGCACAGCAGAGGTGAGATGATTCTTTCGTCCATAGAACCGGGGCTGCTCCATGTAAGCGGGAGACACAATGCAGTATCTGGACAATGGCTCAGATAAAGATCAGCAAGTGGTGGGCTATGCAACGTGTACAACCTTTTATGCATGGTGGCCAGGTACAGGTGTTGAAAGTGGGTGGTCTGTTATGTGAGTCATTAACATATAAATACACCATCCATTTTGTGGATTCACTGCACATTGAATACACATCGACTAAACATCGAATACACATTCTTGTGTTTGTATTTCTTTCTACTCGCAGCAATGCCTGTTAAGAAGATTTCAAAGGATCTCAGCATGAGAATGAAGGAGATGTACACGAGCGGACAACGAATTGCAGATATCCAGCGCTGGTTAACTGCTTCTGGCCTCGTTGTGCCATCAAGCACTGTGTGCTATCATGCACAAGGAAAAAACAGAGACCGCAAAAAGGCACCAAGGGTAACAAATGCGTAAGTACTGTATACTGTATTTATAAAACTTAACCAAAAAAAAATATAGAAAACTGTAGTGTACATCTACAGTATACCGTATTTATATAGTATATTTATTATATTACAACAGTATATACTGTAGTGTACTGTATGTGTGGTCAATTTATATTTTTTGTGCAGCAGTATACACTTTTGGTATATTGCAATTCATCTTACAACGGAATATACAGTATATGATGTGTATTTATTATGATATAACAACAGTATACCGTATTTATATAGTATATTTATTATATTACAACAGTATATACTGTAGTGTACTGTATGTGTGGTCAATTTATATTTTTTGTGCAGCAGTATACACTTTTGGTATATTGCAATTCATCTTACAACGAAATATACAGTATATGATGTGTATTTATTATGATATAACAACAGTATACCGTATTTATATGGTATATTTATTATATTACAACAGTACTGTATACTGTATATTTTGTCTATTTATATTTATAGTACAGCAGTATACATTTTTTGTATATTTATATTTACTGTATATTACAACATTACATGTACAGTATACAATATACATTTTATATTGCTGCATATTAATAACACAATATAATTTCTTTGCATTGTAGGGAGACTACTCTTCTGGTGGACAGAATAAGTGAGGAGAATGATGAGAGGAGCGCATTAAGGGTTAAAAACACTCTTCAGGAAAACCACAATCTGACTGTATCCGAGAGCAGCATAAAGAAGATGAGACGCAGAATTGGATGGAAATATGGACGTGTGAGGTTAGTAGTGGACAGTACAGGAGGTACTGTACTGTAAAGTAAAAATGTTGTTTTGCAAACTGTACTGCGCTGTGACGCTAACATTTTTTATTCATTGTCATTACAGAGCGTACCCCATGATACGGGACGCAAACAAAATCAAAAGAGTGCTCCAGGCCCAGGCATGGTTCGACAGCGGTGAGACTTTCCAGGATTGCATCTTCACTGATGAGTCTACTGTGTCGCTGGAGAGATTTGCAAGATTTGCGTTCCACAAAAAAGGCCGCATAACTTTGAAGCCACGGCCAAAACACCCTGTGAAGCTGCATGTGTGGGGTGCCATCTCTAGGCGTGGACCGGGATGCATTGTCGTCTTTGAAGGTACAATTTCTCAAATATAATGCCGCCTAATGCACTGTACTTGACTAGTGTTGCCTTACCGTATGCACTGTACTGTACTATTGAGCACTTTTCTTTTCTTGCTATAGGAATCATGAATAAAGATTTCTTCCAAGACAACATTGTGCCCGTGATAGTGCGATACATCACACAAGACTTTCCCAATGGTCATCGCTTTTACCAGGACAATGATCCCAAGCACACCGCGTCGACGGCGCATATCCTTGAGCGCGGCATCAACTGGGTGAAGACGCCAGCGGAGTAAGTGTAGTAGACCGTGTCCCATTTATATGTTCCCCACTGTTTTTACTGTGTACTGTATCTCTTAAACTAATTGTCCTTTCTTTCCAATCACAGATCGCCAGACTTCAATCCGATCGAAATGGTCTGGCATCAGCTGAAGGACCACATCCGTAAAGTGGCGAAACCCTCCAAGAAGGACGAGTTGTATACAGCCATAATGAGTTTTTGGAACGATGTACTCACCGTTGAACGATGCAATAAATATATAGACCATATTGCCACTGTGTTGCCCATTGTCATCGCGCGCAATGGACAAGCATCAGGAAAGTAGTACAGTGCTGTAGTATTGTACAGTAGGTACACTATGATACAGGTAAGTATGGCACAGATTTTAGCTTTCCCAATAGTCAGAGTTTACAGTAGTTCCAGTATACAGTACAGTAGACTAGTTTGACATACTACAGTAACTGCCTACTAACTGCTCCATTTTTTCTTTCCAGAGAAAGCTGCACCAGCCACCTACTGTACAGTAGGTCTACCATAATACAGTACGCACATACAGTACAGTACAGTAACTGAACAAAGTTTTTGTTTTCTTGTCGTTCCAGGAAAAAGGGTGCACCAGAGGGGAGGGGGGGCCTTGTGTTCGTCAAATCTGCTTGTGCAGTCAAATGTACAGTATATAAACAGCAGTAATGATGTACACAAAACCTCTCCTCTCTCAATGAACTACTGTACCGCAGACACAATGAGGATACTGTTACAGTATGAAGGGAAAAAGAACAGGATGGGTTATTTAACATTACAGTATACTGTGCAATATTTATACTGTATATTTATATATACTGTATTTTTATTCTAAAGGTATTCGAGAATGTACTCTACTAGATGAGGACCTGGTGACTTTCAACACTCTCAGACACACAGAAAGGATTATTTCACATCACTGTATATTTATCCTGTATATTTTCAGTAATTTAGAAGCAGTGGCTGTTCTGAACAGCCCAGGGCCAGATTAACAAAACAATGGCTTGGATTGGATTAGCCAGACGATTGATGCTTGGCCAGGGAGGGATTAAAAACTCGAAGGGAGGGGGTGGGTGGTGTAGCTGTAGGATTGTACTGTGTCAGTATTTCCAACGCCAGGTCACCCTAATAATTGCATGAATAAACCCCCAAAGACAAGGCCCAAATATACTAGTACAGTATACTGTACAGTACTGTAAAGTATGTATTATTGTGTGTTGATGTTTTGAATTGCTGTTAACTTGAAAAGTTTCACCATTGTATTGTACTGTATTTGTAAATAAAAGTATTTTGTGGCGACTTCAGCAATAAAAGAACTGGTTAATTTATCTCACATAAAGTACGTGAATACGACCGCAATCACCATTGTACAGTAAATGGGTGCATAGGATGGAACGACAGGTGCTAAAGGGGTATAAATATGATACTGTATTTATCAGTATTGATCAAAGAGAGTTGATCAGAAGGATTCCCCTTATAAAGTATACAGCACTCTATTGTCATTCATACAGTACAGTATACTGTAGTAAAAGGTAGACAACACATGGTCTTGCAGTACAGTATACTGTATTACTAAAAATCTGTCAGGTTGACCAGAATCACTGCGGATATCGGAAAATAATACAATTTTATTAATTCTACGTACTGTATATAAGGGGAATCCTTCTGATCAACTCTCTTTGATCAACACTGATAAATACAGTAATTTATCTCACACTCAGTACTACAAACTGCTTTTTGCTTGCAATAAACAAACAAACAGGGAAGCGCTACTGTATACTGTATGAGTTAGGATCAGGCCCAGCAGCCACTTTATGTTGAAAACCACATATGAAATGAGCATAAATTTGCATGAATAATTACACAAAAATATATAAAATAAATAGCACAAGTCTCTGACAGAGAGAAATTGTCCAGGTGGTGTGGATACAGGTTAATGCCCCTGTCTGATAGGACAGACTCGGGCAAGAATGGCCTGTGAGAGGTGAATATCCAGAATGGTAGCTGGGATGGAAAGCGCTACCAACTGTGCAGGTATTGAAGTGTGTAGAAATGGGAAGGTGCCGTAGGCATCAAATGTGGAAAGCGCTCACCCAGACTTCATACACTGCGCTTTTTGCTTGCATACTGCAAAGCCGCAAGACCAGCAACATTGTAAAAAAAGAGCAAAAAAAGAGCAATGAGCGCGAAATTGGCGTGGGAACTTCTGTTCTAGGGCCCCTAGAAATAATATTCTTTATTTTATTTATAAACTCACATTTATATATAAAGTATATATTTATTTCTCTTCATGTATTTATTTATATTTATTTATTAATTGTGGAGCTGCTGTGCGTGAGGGGCCATGGCCAGGATGGGGGGGGGGGTAACGGTACAGTATGTGGGTAGGGGGTGAGGGTGGTTAGACCTCACAGTACATTATGCACATTGGGCCCCCCTCCTCCCCACATTTACATACTGTACACTACACGACATCAATGCAGGGAGGGTTTACCAATGCAGGGAGGGTTTACCAATGCAGGTAAGGCTTTAGGCCTTTATATCTCTCTCCCTTCAGTGTAATCTGCTTAACAGAAACATTAGGGGGGAAGGGGCTTTAGGCCTTTATATCTCTCTCCCTTCAGTGTAATCTGCTTAACACAAACATTAGGGGGGAAGGGGTTTTTAAACAATGCTGCTGTGTATAATGTATAAGGTTTTTTACAATTAGATAGATGTAATCCTTGGTATTGTAAGGGTTAGTTTGTTTTTAAATAGTCTTTTCTGGTTGTTACTTACAGTATATATTGATTTTGGTTTACTTGCTTGGTTAAAATACTGTAGTTAAGTTGACTTGTTTGGAAGTGTTTGTACAGTATTTACTGGTAGAGTAGCTTGCAATTATATTGTTAACATTCATTTGCAGAATGTACAGTACTGTATATGGTGCATAGATTTAATGCTATGCATCATTTACAGTATACAATGTACTGTAAATGCAATGTACTGTGTGGATTGTAATGTTATGTTTTATACTGTACAGTATGCTATTCATTAACTTCATTGCTCTACACATCTAGGGATTTCATTCCACCTTACCACCTTTCCTACACATGATTTGTGCTTTAGGCATTGGTTATATTACTGTATGCTAATGCAGATGTGTGATGCTTTGAGACTGTCATTTATACTTTGACAAGTCTACCTTTTGGTGTGTAGTGTGCATTATCCTTAGCGTTGTATACTGTAGGTGCCTTTAAACCCAGTAACCTATTGTGATTCACTTTGATTCTCCCTAGTGTTTTTTGAGTCACTATCCTTTTCATGTTTAGGGTTGACAGTGTGTGTCATTCCCTAGTGCTGTTCATTAGTGTTTAAGGGTCCATGCCTCTTTTTTAAGTGTTTTTAAATCATGTACTGTACTGTTTATTCATCCCTTTTTGCACTGTGTCAAATAAATAAACAAATATATCAATTGCATACCTGAGTGCTCCCATACGGGTTACTTTTTTCTCTTTTCACTCACATACAGTATGTATATATATATATATATATATATATATATATATATATATATATATATATATATATATATAGCTGTATGATATATATATATATATATATATATACACAGTGTATATATGTATACTGTATATATATATATATATATATATATATATATATATATATATATATATATATATATACAGTGTATATATATATACAAAGTATATACTGTACAGTATATATTTATTTCTCTTCATGTCTTTATTTATTTATTTAGATTTATTTATTAATTGTGGGGCTGCTGTGCGTGAATTTTTTTTATTGGGGGTGAGGGGGGTGTTTGGCCCTTGGTGTGAGTTTACGACTTGCAGCAGCAGCACAATTAATAAATAAATATAAATAAATAAATAAATAAATGAAAAATAAATACATTTGAAATACATTTTTATTGATAGTGTACATGTGCAGAGGGTCTCCGGAGCAGAAGCGCACAGGTTTCAGGTCTGGGGACCCCGTGCCCCCCGAGATACAGGCCCCTTTAGGGGGTGCCGGTATCCCTCTGCTCTGCTTGGTTTACAGGCCGCGATCATGTGATCGGGACCTTTAAACGCAGAGCACTCAGCACTCAGAAACACAGGCCAGACAGATTTAAACACACACACAATAGGGGGAGGTTTTTTTACATAGCTTGCAGGGAAGCTTAACGCACACACAATAGGGGGATAGGGGGAGGGTTTTTTACATAGATTAGAGAGAAGGCAGGGCGTTTTAAAAGCGAGAATAGGGGAGGGGGTTTTACATAGATTTTATTTATTTATTTAGATTTATTTATTAATTGTGGGGCTGCTGTGCGTGAATTTTTTTTATTGGGGGTGAGGGGGGTGTTTGGCCCTTGGTGTGAGTTTACGACTTGCAGCAGCAGCACAATGAATAAATAAATATAAATAAATAAATAAATAAATAAATGACAATAAATACATTTGAAATACATTTTTATTGATAGTGTACATGTGCAGGGGGTCTCCGGAGCTGAAGCGCACAGGTTTCAGGTCTGGGGACCCCGTGCCCCCCGAGATACAGGCCCCTTTAGGGGGTGCCGGTATCCCTCTGCTCTGCTTGGTTTACAGGCCGCGATCACGTGATCGGGACCTTTAAACGCAGAGCACTCAGCACTCAGAAACACAGGCCAGACAGATTTAAACACACACACAATAGGGGGAGGTTTTTTTACATAGCTTGCAGGGAAGCTTAACGCACACACAATAGGGGGATAGGGGGAGGGTTTTTTACATAGATTAGAGAGAAGGCAGGGCGTTTTAAAAGCGAGAATAGGGGAGGGGGTTTTACATAGATTTTATTTATTTATTTAGATTTATTTATTAATTGTGGGGCTGCTGTGCGTGAATTTTTTTTATTGGGGGTGAGGGGGGTGTTTGGCCCTTGGTGTGAGTTTACGACTTGCAGCAGCAGCACAATGAATAAATAAATATAAATACAGTAAATAAATAAATAAATGACAATAAATACATTTGAAATACATTTTTATTGATAGTGTACATGTGCAGAGGGTCTCCAGAGCAGAAGCGCACAGGTTTCAGGTCTGGGGACCCCGTGCCCCCCGAGATACAGGCCCCTTTAGGGGGTGCCGGTATCCCTCTGCTCTGCTTGGTTTACAGGCCGCGATCACGTGATCGGACCTTTAAACCAAGCAGAGGGCTACCGGCACCCCCTAAAGGGGCCTGTATCTCGGGGGGCACGGGGTCCCCAGACCTAAAACCAACGCGGTTCAGCTCCGGAGACCCCCTGCACATCTACACTATCAATAAAAATGTATTTCAAATGTATTTATTGTCATTTATTTATTTATTTTTTGGCGGCTGCTGTGTGTGTGTATTTTTTTATTGTGGGTAGCGGGAGGGTGGGTGAATGGGGTATTCGCCCCAACGATGGTTGGGGAGGGCTTGCGGGGGGGGGGGGGGTGGGGTAGCGGGAGGGCTTAACCCCTTCATGACCGTAGCGGTATTAACTGCTACGATCGTGAAGGGGTTAAGTGCACCCGCAACCCCCCCCCCCTCCCGCAAGTCCTAAACTCACACCAAGGGCCAAATACCCCCCTCACCCATCCCCACTACACACAATAAAGCGGGCACGGTGGGTTAACCCCTTCATTGCCTTAGCGGCTATCCGCTATGGTAATGACGCAGCATTTTCCGTATTTTTAATAATATTGATCAGGAGCAGGGGGGGGGGGGGTTCCCTGAGCATTAATCATTAATTTCTGGCTCAGGGAACCCCCTGCTCACTTTACAATATTATTAAAATAATGCTTCTTTACCATAGCGCATAGACGCTAAGGTAAAGAACGAGTGTTTATTTATACTGTATATTGTATGTGTTTTATTGATACTGTACATGTGCAGAGGGTCTCCAGAGCAGAAGCGCACAGGTTTCAGGTCTGGGGACCCCGTGCCCCCCGAGATACAGGCCCCTTTAGGGGGTGCCGGTATCCCTCTGCTCTGCTTGGTTTACAGGCCGCGGTCACGTGATCGGGGCTTTTAACGCAGAGCTGGATACCGGCACCCCCTAAAGGGGCCTGTATCTCGGGGGGCACGGGGTCCCCAGACCTAAAACCAACGCGGTTCAGCTCCGGAGACCCCCTGCACATCTACACTATCAATAAAAATGTATTTCAAATGTATTTATTGTCATTTATTTATTTATTTTTTGGCGGCTGCTGTGTGTGTGTATTTTTTTATTGTGGGTAGCGGGAGGGTGGGTGAATGGGGTATTCGCCCCAACGATGGTTGGGGAGGGCTTGCGGGGGGGGGGGGGGGGGGGGGGTAGCGGGAGGGCTTAACCCCTTCATGACCGTAGCGGTATTAACTGCTACGATCGTGAAGGGGTTAAGTGCACCCGCAACCCCCCCCCCCCCTCCCGCAAGTCCTAAACTCACACCAAGGGCCAAATACCCCCCTCACCCATCCCCACTACACACAATAAAGCGGGCACGGTGGGTTAACCCCTTCATTGCCTTAGCGGCTATCCGCTATGGTAATGACGCAGCATTTTCCGTATTTTTAATAATATTGATCAGGAGCAGGGGGGGGGGGTTCCCTGAGCATTAATCATTAATTTCTGGCTCAGGGAACCCCCTGCTCACTTTACAATATTATTAAAATAATGCTTCTTTACCATAGCGCATAGACGCTAAGGTAAAGAACGAGTGTTTATTTATACTGTATATTGTATGTGTTTTATTGATAGTGTACATGTGCAGAGGGTCTCCAGAGCAGAAGCGCACAGGTTTCAGGTCTGGGGACCCCGTGCCCCCCGAGATACAGGCCCCTTTAGGGGGTGCCGGTATCCCTCTGCTCTGCTTGGTTTACAGGCCGCGGTCACGTGATCGGGGCTTTTAACGCAGAGCTGGATACCGGCACCCCCTAAAGGGGCCTGTATCTCGGGGGGCACGGGGTCCCCAGACCTAAAACCAACGCGGTTCAGCTCCGGAGACCCCCTGCACATCTACACTATCAATAAAAATGTATTTCAAATAATTTTTAATGTGTGGATGTTTGCGCAGAGAGAGAGCAGTGGATCTCTCTCTGCTGCAAACACATCTCGCCCCCGCCGCCCATACAGTAGTATCATTTATGTATGTGCATATACAGTACAGTACAGTACTGTACAGTACTGTATGTTAGGGCTTACAGGGGTTGTTGTTATACAGTACTGTATATATATATATACTGTATACTGCATTACAATTCATTATAGGGGACGGCTTCACAGAGAATAGCTCGCAAGCGCCACCATGTGTATTTTGACGGCATTGCAGTATTGTAACCAGCCGGAATAAAAAGCTTAAATTCCTGCCGGAAAATAACGCAATGCACTCTGGCTGAAAAATATCAGAAACCTGAATACACCCGAGTATACCCGAATTCGCGGGACTAGCCGTGCTCGAATAAAGTGTGTCGCCAGTGTAATAGTGTTGTGCATTTTCATTATATAACTTCTGTACATAGTTATATTGAGTCGTGTCCCAAGCGAGGACGTTGGGGATTTTACCAGGGGGAGGATGTAGCTAGGTCTCCCTTTGTTGTCAGTACCCCCTCACCTCGAGCGCGATTGCGGGTACAGCCGAGTCTCAGGGCGGTCAGGCTCCGGCTCGGGGGTTGCCGGGGACGCGTGGGCCGGTTGCTAAGGCCGCGATCGCGTCACCGGGCTCCCGGCGCTCCCTGAGCCGGGCGGTGAGAGCACCGCCATTGCCCAGATACTCGCGCATGCGCAGTGATCGCGCATGCGCAAGGAAGCCTGAGAGCCAGGGAGAAGTCGCGCGAAGGTTGCGGCAGCCCCAGAGAGAGATTGCACAGGCGCAGGCGCAGGAGAGGGAGAGAAAGCCCGCGAAGCCCTAGCCTACCAGGGAAGGTTTTAGCCAGGGACTACAGATCCCATGAGCCTTCGGGGACCCCATGTGATGCCAGGGAGCCAATAGGGCTGAAGGATTGCCCTGCAGCCCTGAAAGAGATACAATTCGCGGGGTTTTTGCAGACAGGCAGTTGGTGACCGGAGCAGCAAGGGGAAGGAGGTAGGGTGCAGGAGTCAGTGACTCACTGCACTAGGCCAGTATCCCCCTAGGCCCCAGATAGCCCTGAGTCACAGTAGCTGTGTGTTGTAGGGACAGGCCCTAGGTTAGGGAACCTGCCCCATTATCTATTTGTTAGTTAGGGAACAACGAACTCTGCGTCCCCTACTGAGAGACTTGGGCTCAAGTCTCTGCCGTTTAAGACAGCTGGACTATCTCCAAGGAGGATCCTGGATATCGTGGAGGAGCGCGTCTGACCCTTTGCGAAGCTGTTGCTGATCCGAGCACCGGAGTGCTCGGCAGGTACTATACGTATACAAGTGCACCAACGGGCCCTTAGTATAATAGTGACTGCGCAGTCATACATATTCTTTCGCCTAGAGTGCGGGACATTGAGTGGGGATACTGGACACGGGGTGGACTCATCCGGTGAAAAGTTTGTAGAGGGTTGGCGTCCGCCGTGGCGCGTGGAGTGTTGGTGTTCACCGTGGCGTCCGAGGGTTCGCGTCCTGCGAGACGCAGTAGTTAGTGTCCTCTCTAGAGAGGGACACCGGTTGATGCTATATGCACGTGTGTTTCTGTGTTCACTAGTAAAATCACTAATTGGTTACCCACGTTGTGCTGGTTATTTATATGTGTCCTGCGAGGACCAATTCCTGCTTTGCTAGGAACCATCGCAGGTGGAGGCGCTGCACCGAGTACAAGAGTACTACTAGTCTTAATATATTGCCCCAGGTTCCCCGTGGCGGAAGCTCAGCCCTCCTGTGAGCCAACAGGTAAAACACCACACCCTGGTAACACTGTATGTCCTTCGCACCCACACTATAATCTGCGATTGGGTGGGGGAATACCCGTTACATATTATTTGTCTTAACTCTGTGCCCAGGACATACTTGAAAACGAGAGGTAACTCTCAATGTATTACTTCCTGGTTAAATATTTTAAAATAAATAAATAATAAATAAAATGAATTAATGTAGATTATAAAAAATATCAGATTTGTTAGAAGAATAAGAATAAAAAAAAAGTATATTCTTATTAAATTAATTATTGTAGGAATAAGAATCAAATGGTATTTAGTTTTTCTCAGCAAGAATGTAGGTAAACAATGCAATATTGGTTAATGTGGTCTTTTGGTGTCATGCAAAGTTTTAAATTAGAAAGTCAGTATATTTTATCAGAAATTGCAAAGCCTCTAAAAGAGATGCAGGCATTGGCTAGAAAAAGATATAGAGTAAATAAGTAAGAACTACAATTTTCCCAATTTAAAGATAAGATATGCTGATCAGTGAACACGCCTAGGTACATGTTCAAAAGTTTGGAAAATCAGTTTTTCCTTAAAAAGTTTTATTACATTCTCAAGTATAAATATGATTAAAATTTTGATTGTTTGTTTAAGTGATTCTTGTGTGTCTGTGGTAATATTTTTTCTTTTCCCCACTGCATTAAGTGGCTGATTCAGGTTTTTAATACAGAATGCAG